>NW_015632032.1:75969-83269 GCF_001515625.1 Sinocyclocheilus rhinocerous
CTTCTCTCACAAGAGTCACCTAAGAGGGGAATTCCCCCCATTTTCAAAAATGAAATTCAGGTCCTAAAAATCCTGATTGGAGTATCACTATAAATAGTTATAAATGATAAAAAGAAGGCTTTAAAAAGATCGGTATCGGTGATCGGTATCGGCAGATACTGCTTTCTGTGATCGGCGATCGGCCTCAAAAATCCTGATCAGAGCACCCCTAATAAGAATCAGTTTCAACCCTAACATATAAGAACATAATAAGAACAAATATTTAGTATAACTAAAACATTTTGGCTTTGTACACATTTAAAACTCTGTTGTTGTATTTTAGGGTACCCCTACAGCGAAGTCTGCCAGTGGTTTATCGACCGTGCTGATCTCATCTTCCTGGTGTTTGACCCAACCAAACTGGATGTCGGATTAGAACTAGAAATGCTGTTCAGACAGATGAAGGGACGCGAGTCACAAATCCGTATCATCCTCAACAAGGCTGACAGTTTAACAACCCAGGACCTAATGCGCGTGTACGGCGCCCTCTTCTGGAGCATGGCACCCTTGATTAACGTGACAGAACCACCACGCGTCTACGTGAGCTCATTTTGGCTGCAGGATTACGCTCCGGACACCAACAGAGACCTTTTTAAACGTGAAGAGATCTCTCTGCTGGAGGACCTAAATCAGGTAATCGAGAATCGGCTAGAAAACAAAATCGCCTTCATTCGGCAACATGGCATCCGCGTGCGCATCCACGCCCTCCTGGTCGACCGCTACCTGCAGACGTATTATGAGAAGCTGGGCTGGTTTAGTGACCCACATGAGGTTTTCAACGATATTGTCAGTGACCCTGACAAATTCTACATCTTCAAGTCCATTCTGGCCAAGACCAATGTGAGTAAGTTCGACTTGCCAGAACCGGAGGCGTATCGGGACTTCTTTGGAGTCAATCCTCCCAGCGGCTTTAAGCTCCTCTCCTCGTACTGCAGCTGGTCAGGCGGATGCCTGCTGGAGAAGATCGAGAAGGCCATCACAGATGACCTGCCGGCTTTGCTCAGCAGTCTGGCAGAGAAACGGGAAGCCAAGGCAGAGGCAGCTGCAGAAACCAAGGAGAAACCCCAAAACCGTTGGAGGAGACAGTAATAGAAGAACGGTGGGAAATATGGAAGAGTGGCACCAAAAGCAATGAATGGATGGATGAGAGAGTATAAGTGACACTTCGATGAGATTCACATCAATGGAAAGCCAGTTAAACACAGTGTGTACAGAGACTTTTACCACTCTGTATAAAACAGACCTAAATGAAGGGAAGCAGTGTCCTATTTTTCTTCCTTTTGTGTTATTCTTTTTCTTCCTTGTTCTAATTTAACTCCGCTTGCAAAAATGTTACTTATTTATACTGTTCAAAATAAACAATCTTATTTATTTATTGTTTGAATGTCGTTTTAAAAGTGTGAATTATGGAAGCTTGTTTCTGCCACAGGATAAAAAAAAAAGGTAATTGTGAATTTTTACCTCACAATTCTTATATACTTATATACACAATTCTTCTAAATACTTCTGAGGAAAAAAAGTCAGAACTGGTAGATAAAAACCCAGAATTGAAAAAGTCTTCATATCTTCGATGTCCATGTTGCAGATCTGACTTTTTTTTCCTCAGAATTGAGTTTATATCTCTGAAATGTGAGATCAAATGTCAAAATTACCTTTTTTATTTTATTTTTTCTTTATGCCGTGGTAGAAACAGGCTTCCATCGTGAATATGCCATATGTGGTATTATCTTGACTTCATTACTTCAGTTCCACTTGTACATATTGATCATATTCCTTTGTACAATTTACTGGTGTACGAGTTGTTGGTAAATGAGATGATACATTTTGTTGCGTTTGTTCACATTATTGCATGTTTCAACTGTGGTGACATTAAATTGTTTTTGTGACTCTTGAGTTACCCAATATTGAAATTAAACGTTCAACTGGATATTTAAGTCAATTAAAAAAAAAGTAGCATAAATACGTGGATGAATTGTGAGACAAATGATAACGATTTTGCAGCTGCAGTTGATTCACTTCAACATAAGAGGATCCAAAATGTCCACTAGATGGCGAAGCATATCACTTAACTCACTGCGATATTTGGTCTCATAAAAAGTACAGTTTATGTCAGCTATCTGTTTATCTATTTTGATAGCAGCAATCTATGCATTTCTCTATATAAAATACAGTTTCAAACAGGGCAATTTGTGTAAAACATTTTATAGAGCTACACCACATGAAAGCTCACTTCTTTTAAGTATTTATGATTCTTAGAAGGGTTAGAAGTGTGAATGTTGTAATATCTGCAATAAAGTAGTAGCCTGAGTATACAACTGATATTAGATTTGCGCTAAATACTGTGTAGCTAGTTATACTCTTGTTTGTTTAATAATCCACAGCTCTGTTTTTTGAGTCGGAGACCACAAGTGGCCACTAAGAAATAAAAGCTGTACACGTATGCATGACGACTCCACAGGCTGGTGTCGGTCAAATTCCTGAACGCACTCTTGTGTTACACCTTTTCCCGTCTGACACAACACAACGTCTCAGAAACTGGACATGATGAACATCTGACACAGGAAGCGTGGGATGATTATCACTTGGATGTGACTTATCTGATAGATCAAAGGTCAAGACGCACCCAGAATCTCAGGTATGTTCCTAGATGAAGAAACACATACACACTTATGCTTATCTACATGGGAACATACCATTCAACCATTTACACTTCTATTGTTTTTAAATGAAGTGAATTATAAATACTACAGACTAAGAATAACCCTGAAGAAAATAACTTTTGCTTTTTTGAAAGTCAGGGTTTACTCTTTATTTGTATATATGGGCAATTGCATGTTGTATATATGTATATGTGTGTGTATATATATATATATATATATATATATATATAATTATCTCGAGTACCTTTGAGGATGGTCAGATTTGATGCCACATTCTGAAAGGAATAGAATAAAATAAAAAATAAAAAACATTAAAAGTTACATATTGACATTTTAGTACACTCAAGTTTATTTACTTTCTTATTCTATACTAACTTACTTATATAACAGTTATGAATTACTCAGAGAATAAATAGAGCCACAATTATACTAAACGTACCTGTTCTTTTGATGACAACATGAACTCCACGCCAAGAGAACATCAGCCAAACTTGAGCGTGAAGACGTTCTCATGCGTGCGCGCCGCCGTTAAAGAGCCCTGCGTGCGCGCTCCCCAGCGACTTGCCCCCTCCTCCCTTAATTTCAACATTGTAGTCAAGTTATCCACCCCACCGCACGCCCACAACCATCTTTTCCGAGTGTGCTCAGAACATGGTGGTGGTGCTCGTGAACGCAGCGCCCGGGTAAGGCGCCAACCAGCGGTGTTCAACTCCTACCTGAAGCCGCCCGGCTCTCACGACACCGCCGTTCCCTTCAACAGGCTCGTGCAGACGGGGAGGAGAACCGAGAGCGAACGGAAGAGGACGCAACGCACAGCTGCGGTGCGTTCGCCTGGCATGAGCATGCCCATGAAAAATAGCGGACTTGAACGGAGTTTTGGAGGAATGCTAAACGGACAAAGTGGGGATTAAAGAAGCAGATAATGTTGGAGCGCTGGCTTGGGATTTTAAGCATTGGAGTGTGAGAGCTCATTCTTTCTCTGAACTCCACGAGTGTTGAACTGCCAGCCCGATCAAACGACTTGAGGCCTGGGGGGGAAAAACTAAAAACTTTTGTCTTCATTTTGAACACTGCATTGAAATGTTTTGAGATTACCTCCAAGTAACTGGTTAAAAGGGATTACACACAAACAAGGATATACTTTCCCTCAGCACACTTTGACTTGTCAGAGTGCCTCGATGCCATCAGTATTTTCTTCTTGGAAGTTGAAATCTTAAGTATTGGTCTTCTGGAGTTGGCAGATATGCACGCGAACGGCTGATGTCATTTGAAGTTGTCACGACGTCAACCTGAGCTTGAAGTGTTTTAATGCGCGTGAGAAGCTGGAAAACTCACGGTTGACATCCGGAGCGGGTGTTCAGGAAAGGACGGGGCTCCTCCATGGGAATAGGCCGTCTTCTGACCCTCGACGGGGCAGAAGTGGGGCAGTGACGGAATCTGCCGTGAGTTTTGACGAAAAAACACGGGCAAGCTTTAACGTCTTACCGTCTCAGGAGTTTGTTATCCCTTAGTTTACGCAATATAAGGACGATTCTCGCTACTACTTGATGTCAGAACCGAAGGGAATACATTGTTAGTTATTTTTTAATAAATTTTCTGTGTTCTTTGACCGCATAAAGAGAAAAGTGGCGCATTTAAAAAAATTCTCCCAGAAACTGGCGCCTTTTTAGCAGCTATACACTTTGAAAAACAGCGACCGTTAAGTTTGGTGTTTGCTGAGTTAAAACTGAAACCGAGTACAAGAAATGTGTAAAATCTGGCATTTGGAAATATGAAATATAAAATTGTATTACCTTTGCATGTCATTTGGGAAGGGAAAGTAAATTCAAACATGGTCGAGCATTGGAGAGGGTGTTTGAGGGACAGTGTTGACTGGATTAAAAAAAACTAATTTAAAAGCCGTTTCAGAACACCCTATGTGAACTAACCTCCCTAATTTTTTTCTAATTCTAACGATACATACTTGCTCCTGTGGTGTTGAATTCGTGTTTAAAGCGATGTGCTCAAAAAAGCAGGATCGAGCGGATGACAGTGCGTCAGTGTCGGCCGCGCGTACGGAGCAAAAGTACATATATGCGCGTTCACGCGCCACTGAGCCGTAGAATATAATGGAATCCGAGTGCTGACGTAATCTCAGCACGGATAAGGAATTGCTCAAGAGTCCAAGACGGTTCATCTTCATAGTGAATGCACTTGGAATTTACTTCTGGCTGGACTCTTTTCTAATACAAACTGTGCTTTTTGTTCTCATTCGAATCCATGTCAAGTGCCACTTCCTCTGTACTGTCAGCAGTAGGTGATATGTGTTAAATAACAGTCAGTTGTTGTCTCATCACCATGTCATTGCCAGAGAAGCACCAGCAACTGCACAAGGTGGAGGTGAGGTGTGATAGCGAAGGTGGAACTGTTACTGTGCGGATAACTGATGGCTGTAATCAACAGGTGGGTCCAGGCAAGGAGGGTGACCCTGTCAACATGGGCTCCTCCAAACCTTGCAAATACAGTATCTCGTCAAGCTGCAGCTCGGGGGAGTTGGGTGTTCCCAGGGCTATGATGACTCGTCTGAGCAGTCCGAGGAGAGTGCCGCCGCTGTTTGAGAGGTCTGCCGCGCAGTGCTGGGACCCCAAGTTTAACTCAGCCATCCTGGAGGAGGCGTGCAGGGAACGTTGCTTCCCGCAGATGCAGAGAAGGTTCCGCTACATCCTGTTTTACCTGGCCACCGCTGCGCTCGTGTGGGGGATATACTTTGGGATCAATAGCACCAGGTGTGACCCTATAAACTTCCTGGTCCCCACGGCAGGGTTTCTTGTACTGTGCCTCCTCCTCCTCTGGTTTACGTTCTCAAGGCCATATGCACGTTACTACAACCACACATCCCTCCTACTTACAGTGATCATGTTTGGGATCACCCTGGCGCCTCAAACGCACACTGCTCACTTTGCTCATTTTGATGTCCAAAAAACAAGCAATCATTCACTACTACCTACGTCTCAAAATGCTCCGTGTATATCACCCGTTGGGACGTTCTCCCTCTGTATAGAGGTGCTGCTTTTGCTGTACAGTGTGTTGCATTTGCCCCTGTATGTGTCGGTGCTTCTCGGCCTGCTGTATTCTGTCCTCTATGAGGCTTTAGGCTGGCTGCACCTTGCTCAGATGGACGATAGCTATGTAGGGTCGGAAAGGTCGGACTTGCATACTCTGAGCTGGCTTGGCCTAGGTAAAGTCCTGCTGCACCTGTGCGCGCATATCATTGGCATCCACATATTCATCATGTCCGAAGTGCGCTCTCGGAGTACCTTTCTCAAGGTAGGTCAGGCAATCATGCACGGGAAGGGCCTGGAGGTCGAGAAGGCGCTTAAGGAGCGGATGATCCACTCCGTGATGCCCCGGCTGGTGGCAGACAAGCTCATGAAGCAAGGAGACGAGGAAAGTGAGAGCTCTGGGAAACGATACAGCGCAGGTACCTGCTCTGTCGCTCCCGCATCTGCCACGACCTCGTCCAGCCCCAAAAGCAACAAACATAAGAAGAACTCTATCCCTCGCGGACAAATCATTTTCAGGCCCTTCAACATGAAGCGCATGGAGCCGGTGAGCATCCTCTTTGCAGACATCGTGGGATTCACCAAAATGAGTGCCAACAAGTCCGCCCCTGCACTGGTAGGACTGCTAAACGACCTCTTTGGTCGGTTTGACCGTCTGTGTGAGTTGACCCGCTGTGAGAAGATCAGCACTCTTGGGGATTGCTACTATTGCGTGGCGGGCTGCCCTGAGCCACACACCGATCATGCGTACTGCTGTGTGGACATGGGGCTCGGGATGATCCAGGCCATCGAGCAGTTCTGCCAGGAGACGTCGGAGACTGTGGACATGCGTGTCGGCGTGCACACCGGCACTGTGCTCTGTGGTATTCTGGGAATGAAGCGCTTTAAGTTTGACGTTTGGTCTAATGATGTCAACTTGGCCAATCTTATGGAACAGCTGGGTGTGGCGGGAAAGGTGCACTTGTCGGAGGTCACGGCAAGTTTTTTGGATGACCGTTATGAGAGGGAGGATGGACGAGTGATGGAACGTGTCGGGCACAGTGTTACTGATCAGCTAAAAGGTAAGACACAAGAATAATATATCAATTTGTGTTTGTTTGTTTGTTTTCCTTTGAACTCCTGCATTAGGGAGCAAAAGTCTGAGACCACTAGAGAAAATGCTTCTGTTTTGCCTTTTTATCAAATTGAAAATGAACATAAATTTCAGAATGTCTTAGTATTTAGTTTGTCCCTTTTTGCTTTATTGACAGCAGCATTACAGCTTCATGAGCTCCACAAAACCTGATGATCATGTTATCCAGTGTGATTTTAAAAATGATCCAAAGAGCATCTTGTGCTTCATTAAAGGGGTCATATGATGCGATTTCAAGTTTTCCTTTCTCTTTGGAGTGTTACAAGCTGTTCGAGAATAGATAAGAACCCTAAAGTTGCAAAGACTAAAGTCTCAAACCCAAAGAGATATTCTTTATAAAAGTTAAGACTGGTCCACGCCCTCCTAAAACGCCTCGTTCAAACACGTCCCCACATATCTACGTCACGATGTGGGAAGATTTACATAAC
>NW_015632032.1:83409-89317 GCF_001515625.1 Sinocyclocheilus rhinocerous
CCCCCACATGTCTACGTCACTGTGTGGGAAGATTTGCATAACGCCGCCCAAATGTTCACGCCAAGAAAGGCGGCGTAACTTTATTGTTGCTGCCGCCGCCATGTTGTGAAGACTCTGTGTTTCGCTGCGAAAGCGAAAATACTTTGGCCTTCCAAAAGAGGACACGACTAGAAATCAGTGGTTAAGTTGTATTTACAACACTGTTCCAGAACAGTTCAACCCAAATATTCAGATGTGTGCAGTGCATTTTATGGAGGACGAGGACTGTTTCCTGGGAGAGTAGACCACAATGCCGGCTGTTCTGACTCACAGTCTGGAAGTACATTTTCATATTTAAATGATTTGCCACTGATGATTCAAATGAGAGTTTTGAGCAGTGTAGAGTAGCGCTTGTTCATAATTTCCCCGATCACAAATGCAGACATGGTTTTATGTTTACGCGGAATAATGTACATTATGTGGAAAATAATGTGTGTTTTGAACCTTAAACCGCATAAACACATTTCATTACACCAAATACACAAAATAATGTTCTTTTTAGCAACATCATATGACCCCTTTAAAAGCAAATGACATGATGTCATCCATTTACTTAAATTTACTTCATTTTACATTCTAACATTTACATTTTTCCAAATCTTAAAGCTGTTAATTTTTTTAGGTTTAAATTTCATTTTGAATCCCTGATTTTCAATGTCAGACTTTTGGACTTTACTGTATGTCAGTTGCGTTACATAGTTATGCTTGCACTAATATGTTGTTTAGCCATGTACATTTTTGGTGTTTCTGTTCTTTTATTGACTGCTGTTACCATGTGAAGATAGAGAAAGATGATTGTGTTTTATTGTGCACCCTGTAGTCATGTCCCCTCAGGACTCTGTACAAAGGGCTGCAACTCTTCTCTACTTTTATTGCGCACTCATATAATATTGTTAGTAACTAAGCTGTAGAAAAACTGGAAAATGATGATCGTTTTTGACATTTTTATACAGCCTGTAGCAATGTCCTCTCAGGACCCTGTATAAAAAGCTCCAACCCCGGTCCAAAATTAACACTCACCAAGTGCCAAATGCTAATAAAAAGTTGCTTTGTTGCATAATTAAACCCAGTTCGGTTTTATTAGGAACTGCAGTGTAATTATTATATTAAATTGTAAGAATGAAAATGAACTTTTTTTTTAATGTATTTTAATTAAATATTTTTTTTGGATTAAAAATGAAAAACAACAAAAATTAGAGTTGGTAATAAATATCCTGTCGATTTTTGACCCTGGCTACAGATCTTTTTCACTTTTATTGCTCCCTTATATCATTGTACCACAATGTATATCATTGAAGGCTCGTTGTTGTCCGTCTGTAGCTCTATTGTATTTCTGTTGTAGCTCTTTTATTGTGGCCTCCCTTTGACACAGTTGCATTCACGCTTCTGCTTTCTCAGTAGCATCAGTGGCTATTTGAACGGCCACATCCAGCAGAGCTGTTGATTTAAAGTTGGAGTGACGGACACAAGCAGAGGTCCCTCTTTTTTCTTTCTCCTTGTCCTTCTCTTGGGCCTCTCTCCTGCCCGTGTCCTTAATCTGATCCCTGATTTTGTACCCTAACTGAACCTCTCGGGATCTCCTCCCTCTTTATCAGCTATATCACTTCAGACGTCCTCTTGTCAGTCAGAGATAGGTGGCGGCTATAGTGATAGACCTATGGCAATGAATCATGACGGTATTTGTAAACCCGTGTGTCATCTTTATGGTCTACAAAACTGGTCTTGTATTTGTTGCAGCATGTTTAGATCGGTTCCTCAATGATGAATTCTGTTGAGAATTAGTAAAATCAAATTAGCTATTGTTGGTCGCTTTAGTACACCAATTAGCGCACTTGTTGAAGTCCTTTCAGGCATATCTCAAGCTCAAAGTAGACTGTTCTGTACTGTAAGTTGTAATGCAGTAAAGCTGGCGTTTGTGTCTCTAAGTGATGGACCGGGCAGTCTCGCAAATGGCCCTTTGCCCCAGTGCCAGTCTTGTCACCCCAAGTGACCGTCTGATTCCGGATGGGTGTGAACAATGACACGCTAGTAGCCCAGATGTGTGAGAGATGCGTCACTGTCTATCTCACCGCGAGCGTTTCTATTTCGAGCATTTTACCCGGACGGTACCTGGCTGTAGTCTGACCCTGCTGTACACCCTTAATTTGTGTTTTCTGTTTTCAGACAGACTAGACACAAGCCACAAGCTATGAAAGTATTTTTAATATGTATAGAGTTAAAAGCCCATGATACCAATAATAATAAAAATTAAAACAAAACAAAATATATTATTATTTAAAAATTATTATTATTATTATTATTATTATTATTATTGCTGTTGTTGCCTTTTTATTTCGTTGCATATTATTAATATAAACTGCAGCATATAAATTTGGGGTTGGTAAGAATTATTTAAAAAATCTCAAAGTTTCTTATGCTCACCAAGGCTGCATTTATCTGATCAAAAATACTGTAAAAAAAAAAAAAAGTAATATTTTGAAAATGAGTACAACTTAAAATAACTATTTTGCATTTAAATATGTTTTAAAATGTAATTTATTCCTGTGATGATGAATTTCCAGCATCATTACTCCAGTCTTCAGTGTCACATGATCCTTCAGAAATCATACTGATATGCTGATTTGCTGCTTAAATTAACATTTATTATTATCAATGTTGAGGACAGTTGTGTTGTGATTTTTTTTTTTCTTTTTTTTTTTTTCTCAGGATTCTTTGCTAAATAGAAAAAAATATTTATTTGAAATAGAAATCTTTATAAATGTCTTTATTCTCACTTTTGATCAATTTAATGCATCCTTACTGAATAAAAGTATTAATTTCTCTCTCTCTCTCTCTCTCTATATATATATATTTATATATTAGGGGTAGAATGGTTCGCGCTGCGGAAAAAAATCGAACCTTATGGTTCTCCACAAACGGTTCGGCATGCGCTAGGACCATGGTTCAACTTAAATCTGACAATGCATCTGTAATATGGTTTGCTATAAATAACACATAAAACAAGCAGCGTTCGGCTAATATATGTTTCTGTTGATGGATGCGCATTCTGGCTTCCCAATACATGACAACAACAGTGATGAAAAAAATGGACAAACCATTCACTCTTGTTCAATGCGAATGCCGTATGCTGGAATATGAGCCTGATGAGTCATTTATTCCGTCATCACCCGGGTGCTGATAGTGCGTGCGCACAGGTGAGACCTGAACAGCACACGTTGATATCTGTGCTAAACTCGTTTAAGCTTTGCCAGTTTGAACATTTTAGAGCCAGAGGATGTGAGCTCGCGCGTGCAGTGAGAAGATTTGTGCGTGCTCTCATCCGAAGCACGCAAACCCGCGCCTCAGAACGCGTGCAAATATTAAGCTTTCTCTGAAGTATTGTGTATAAATGGACAAATTCACACAACAATTATGTCCGTCTTGGTAAGTATCCTATAGCAGACATAGCCGGCTGAACGTACTGGATCAGTGCACTTGGGTCAGTGCATTCTCTTAAAGTGACAGCACTTTCTTAATATTAATCAAACAGCAACAACAAAGAAATCACTCACTGCTCTTGATTGAATAGTTTTTGTAACTTTAATAAAGATTCATCTTTAATTTATACAGTCAAATATGCAATTTGTTTTACATTTCATTATTTTATTAAATTTCTGTACCTGAAAACTAATGTTAGACCTACCTAAAAAAAACTGAAAATCACTGTTTATTTTATTTGTATTTTTACTCTATTGTATTTATTTGTGCTGTTGCTTGTAGTTAGATAGATTATTCTTATTTTCTTTATTTTTATTTGACAGTATAGTTTTTGCCTAAACATAGCACAATTTCTGTACCTGAAAACTAATGTTAGACCTACCTAAAAAAAACTGAAAATCACTGTTTATTTTATTTGTATTTTTACTCTATTGTATTTATTTGTGCTGTTGCTTGTAGTTAGATAGATTATTCTTATTTTCTTTAATTTTATTTGGCAGTATAGTTTTTGCCTAAACATGGCACATACCGAACCATACTGAAACCGTGACTCTAAAACCGTGATATAAACCGAACCGTGAGTAAGTTGAACCGTTCCACCCCTAATATACAGTATAGTTATATATATTAGGGGTGGAACGCTACACAGATGTCATGGTTCAGTACGTACCTCGGTTCGGGGGTCACGGTTCGATATGATTTTGGTACAACGGGAAAAAAATTAAAATCTATTATGCTCAGTTTCTTTTCATTTATTTTGAACAGACGGTAGTACAAATAAAAAAAAAATTTCCCACCTAGATGTGAAAATACTAAATATTATTACATTGTTATATATATAAAATCTGCAGTACATATATACATACAAGGAATAAATTCTTGAAATATATTTGATTTAGTTTACAGATAAACAAGGGACAAAAACTGCGACACGTAATGTAGCCTATGTACGCTGAGTTTCAGTTCATTTTTGTGACAGGCTTAATTTGTTCACAGAAAGGAAACTCAAATGGCAGCATTCAGATACGTTACATCGCAAATATGGAAATATTATGGAATATTTGGATTTGTGCCGAATGAGAGAGGTAGGATACACGAGCACAAAGCTCCATTTCGCAAACAGTTAAGTGCACAAGCCTTTAAAGTATACTCCTTTGTCAGTCCGTGAGAGACTCATTCAGAATCAGCACATAGTCACTGTCTAGTGGGCTTTGTTTTCAAGTGCACAACTCATGGCATTCGCTGTTCTTCTGCTGGCGGCCGGTTATCAAACAGCGTTGCATTGCTGCGGACGCCCCCTTCTGGATTGGGGGTGAATTGCCTGTATTCGTTGTAAGGCCTCATGCACCGAACCGCGTTGTTCTTCTGATGGTGGCCGGTTATCAAACAGCGTTGCATTGCTGCAATCCTTCTGGATTGGCGGTGAATTGCCTGTATTCGTTGTAAGGCCTCATGCACCGAACCGAGATGTCCGTACCGTGACGGTTCGGTACGAATACATGTATCGTTCCACCCCTATATATATATATATATATATATATATCTGACCCCGAGCTTTGGAATTGTAGTGTATGCTTGCCTTTGCGTTTTTGTGCATGTTGCACAGGTTTGTGTGCAGGTGCGCTTCCATATTTGCATGTGTGTAATTCAGCTTTAATCCGTTGTACCGGTGTGCTGCCTCACTGTAAAACAAACAGAGCTGGCAAATTATCACTGTGGAACATTGAGTTTAATTACAAACCAATTATATTCACTGAAAAAAATTTCATTCATCCAATTAAAAAAATTTAGGGTAATGATTCACATTTATATTTTTTAACTTGAGTCAATGAAAAATAAATAACTTGCCCTAAACAATATTTTCTATGTCTATGAAAACTATTTTATAAAACCTGGCACAAAGTATATTTTTCTTGTTGAAGAAAGTCAATTAATTTAAATTCTATTTTTGATCCAAACAAAAACAATATAGATTTAATCAAAACAAAAATTCTTATTTTGTTCTTATTATATTTTTATACACTGAACAAAATTATAAACGCAACACTTTTGTTTTTGCCCCCATTTTTCATGAGCTGAACTCAAAGATCTAAGACTTTTTCTATGTACACAAAAGGCCTATTTCTCTCAAATATTGTTCACAAATCGGTCTAAATCGGTGTTAGTGAGCACTTCTCCTTTGCCGAGATAATCCATCCACCTCACAGGTCTGGCATATCAAGATGCTGATTAGACAGCATGATTATTGCACAGGTGTGCCTTAGGGTTAGGGTTAGGGCTAACCCTAAACAATAAAAGGCCACTCTAAAATGTGCAGTTTTACTGTACAGCACAATGCCACAGATGTCGCAAGTTTTCAGGGATCGTAGAATTGGCATGCTTTCTGCAGGAA
>NW_015632032.1:92468-94365 GCF_001515625.1 Sinocyclocheilus rhinocerous
TATATATATATATATATATATATATATCTGACCCCGAGCTTTGGAATTGTAGTGTATGCTTGCCTTTGCGTTTTTGTGCATGTTGCACAGGTTTGTGTGCAGGTGCGCTTCCATATTTGCATGTGTGTAATTCAGCTTTAATCCGTTGTACCGGTGTGCTGCCTCACTGTAAAACAAACAGAGCTGGCAAATTATCACTGTGGAACATTGAGTTTAATTACAAACCAATTATATTCACTGAAAAAAATTTCATTCATCCAATTAAAAAAATTTAGGGTAATGATTCACATTTATATTTTTTAACTTGAGTCAATGAAAAATAAATAACTTGCCCTAAACAATATTTTCTATGTCTATGAAAACTATTTTATAAAACCTGGCACAAAGTATATTTTTCTTGTTGAAGAAAGTCAATTAATTTAAATTCTATTTTTGATCCAAACAAAAACAATATAGATTTAATCAGGGTGCTTTTTTGGTCATTCAGTGTTCCTGTAAAAAAACAATAACAATAATACTGATAAGATATTATTATTATTATACGAATTCTACTAATAAGAACAAAACTTGCCCTAAACAATATTTTCTATGTCTATGAAAACTATTTTATAAAACCTGGCACAAAGTATATTTTTCTTGTTGAAGAAAGTCAATTAATTTAAATTCTATTTTTGATCCAAACAAAAACAATATAGATTTAATCAAAACAAAAATTCTTATTTTGTTCTTATTATATTTTTATACACTGAACAAAATTATAAACGCAACACTTTTGTTTTTGCCCCCATTTTTCATGAGCTGAACTCAAAGATCTAAGACTTTTTCTATGTACACAAAAGGCCTATTTCTCTCAAATATTGTTCACAAATCGGTCTAAATCGGTGTTAGTGAGCACTTCTCCTTTGCCAAGATAATCCATCCACCTCACAGGTGAGGCATATCAAGATGCTGATTAGACAACATGATTATTGCACAGGTGTGCCTTAAGCTGCCCACAATGCGCATTAGTTCCGCCTACTACAGGAAAACCCGGCAGTTCTTAAAAGCTGAAGAATTCCAAAGGAACTCCGTTATTTTTACAGGAAAGTACAACAAAGTATATCGTTTACATGTAGCGCATCAATTCTGCATGTAATGTAAGACTCTCGCTCTTTGCGCGTGTGAGAGTAAGCGACGGCGAGTCGTGCGCCTTCACACTAGAGTTTACGCCAAATACACAAACACAGGTGCGCATATCACAGATCGGTTGGCGGAGAGTGAAACTCTGAAGCGCTCAGTCAGAGTGTTCTGTGAGTGAAAATATATCTGTGCTAATCATATACTCAGCCTCCAACTCACACACTGGCGAGTAAAATTGGCTAATATTAGACATCATTTAGTCGCCCAGAGTGAAGATTTAGTCGCATATGCAAGTGATTTACTCGCAATGTAGAGGGTTGAAGGTACTTAAAAAGTACTTGAATTTTTAAAAGGCAGTATATATGAAATTAGTGTTCATTTTTGTTTTCGATAAAAACTATCTTTTTAAGGGTATTTTACCTTTAATACTATAGAAAAGCACAAAGTTTTTCAGTTAAAGTGCTTTCAGCTTGTTTATTTTCATATAAAAATACGGCATGCAGTTGCATCAAACAATGGTATAAACATCATTCAGTGTAAATTGTGATAATCATAATTAATAATCGCAATTACAACCCTCTACGGACACCTTGGCAATTGAATCGCCATTGGGTAGTAAATTTTTTTGTTTACTCGCCAGACTGAAATACTATACTATACTATACATATATATATATATATATATATATATAAGTTACGCCATTTTACAAACATATATAATGTTTGTAAAATGGTACAGCTTTTTAAATATCTGAAAGTACACTCTTAATATCAGTCA
>NW_015632032.1:95745-111885 GCF_001515625.1 Sinocyclocheilus rhinocerous
GCATCCATTGAGATGAACTGAAAAATATCACAGATGGCTTGACGGAGAGTGAAACTCTGAAGCGCTCAGTCAGAGTGTTCTGTGAGTGAAAATATATCTGTGCTAATCATATACTCAGCCTCCAACTCACACACTGGCGAGTAAAATCTGAGAATTTATTAGCCATTGGCTAATATTAGACATTATTTAGTCACCCAGAGTGAAGATTTAGTCGCATATGCGAGTGATTTACTCGCAATGTAGAGGGTCGAATTACAATTTCAAGGGAATAATCGACAATTATGATTTTTGTCATAATCGTGCAGCCCTAACCAAACAGTTACTGGTCCCCACTGACTTTAATAGTAGAAAAAATATGAAAGTCACTGGGAACCAGCAACTGTTTAGTTTCCCACATTCTTCAAAATAGCTTTTTATGTTCAACAGAAGACTCATTCAGGTTTAAAACAACTTGAGAGTGAGTAAATTATGACACAATTTTCATTTTTGGGTGAACTATTCCTTTAATGTTAATAAAATAAACACTCTTAATATCAGTCAAGCAGTCAAGCATTATAATATGATAATCAAATATTATTTAATAATAGAAGTTTAGTAATTAGAATTAAAACTTGGTAACCATGAACTTATGTTAATAAAATAAATCACAAAGAGAAAAATAACTCGCTGCTCTTGACTGAAGAACTTTAATACAGTTGCTCAAGTTCAGCAGTAATAATAACTTAAAATTTTCAACAACTTTTCACTTCATATCTTTTTGCATGCACCAAATAGTATCGATAACAGTATCGTTAAGTACCGGTATCAATAAACCGTATCGGTATCGGTAAAATGTAAAGGATACCCATCCCTATATATGAGCCAGCCATACTCCCAATGCAAGGTGTGTTGTTGGTGGAGCAGATGGGAGTGTGTTCTTGTAGATAAGGAGCCCAACCCTGCTGGACACACTTGTGCCAGGAGATATAGACGAGCTCTTTATTTGGGAAAGAAATTCCCTTCCTCCATTTAGTCATGTAGACATGTGTAAACAGTCATATTTTTGTATAGTTTTTGTGTCTCATACATATACTCTCATTTAAACATTACATAAACATAAAGGGCACAGAGCTTGAGCCGGAGTTGGTGCACTGAATGCTAATGTCGTGGAGAGTCTATGTTGCCTGTCCTCATTCCTCTCTTTCTCATGCCATACTGTTACTCTGAAGTCATGAGTCTGGTTGAGATGGATGGGTTTGTCCAGTCGGTCAAGAAACTTCAGCCACAAAACACGTGTATGCGGGTGCAGATACACACAGCCTTGAGGCTTTAGACATCTGTCTTTCAACATCCATTATGTCTTGGTTTTGATTTACGAGGTGTAAAAGACTTTTTTGACGTGAATTTGAAATCACTAAAGAACCGAACAAGTAAACCCACATCTGGTTCATCTTTCCCAAAATTAGCTCATTCTATGTATAGAAGATGTTTGGAATGGAAAACTAGCTTGCTATATACTGCTGACTATTTAAAAATATATATTTTTAGGCTTTTTTGCCTTTATTTAGACAGGACAGTAGGAGGGCAAAATAGAAAACCATGAGAGAGGAGAGAAGGCAATTGGACCGGGACGAGAGCTGGGCCTAAAATACTAGACACCTAAAATGCAATCTTTTTTTTTTTTATAACTACATGACCTTATTACATTGCATGTTTAATTCAGTGAAACTGCTCTTTTTCTGCCATTCCTAAAGGATGAATTAGCATTTTCAATAAGCCCGTCTGCTGTTTTTGTTCAGACCAAAGCGAAAATCCACCCATATTTTTACGGATCAAACATGCAGTTGTAAATGTGAGCCGGTGGATCGACAAGAAGCTAATGCATTATAGAAATCCAAACAATTAAGACACCTAAGATTTATTTAGTATGTTATTAAATTAATATAATAATTGATTGATAATTGTTTAATGTAATAATTGATACTTTTGACTCATTCCTTTTCTTAAAAATGGTTTAAAGTCAGAAATGTGAAGTTTATCAATTTATAAAACGTTTAGTTTTTTTGTGAAAACCTGCTTCTGAACTGTAAATCATGCTTTTATGTTACCATAGACATTGCCCTACCCTGCTCATATGGTACAATATATATTTTTAGTTTTGGTTAAAAATAGCAACAATGTTTAGGTTTTCCCTTCTGATTAAATGATGACAATACAGTTGTTCAGTCATCTGGAAGAGGAAGGTCAAAAGCCTGCTGCATTATGGGATACAATATTCCTCAGTATAATCTGCTATAAAAAATTGCACATCTCTGCTAATGGATACATTCATATGTATCAGCTACCTCATATATTTGTTTTGCAAAGTTGTTGTACTTAAGCAATGTGCAAAATCTCATCAATTCAATCAACATCCAAGAACCTGTTAAAAAATGATTTGTTCAGAAATCAAAGATTGTCGCGGGGCATCTCAATGGGTCTCATTCTTAAGTAGAATTTTAATCGTTCAAAATGTTCAAAACATTCTTAGATTAACTGTCACATTAAATCAGATAAAAAATGTTTTATGAACTAGAAATTGCATGATGTGCTTGTAGGTTTTATTCTGTGCTTGTAAAGCTGAAGTTGTGGTTGGAGTTTTTTGTTGAATATTTGTGGGCGAAATCCATTTATTTCAATAGGGATCCACACAGTCTGGATTTTCATGTGAGGGCTAAATATTTCTCTGGGCAGATTTCGCAACGGGTTCAGTTTAAATTCGCCACGTCGACCAACAGAAAGCTGCTTGATTTGAAAGTGACTTCTGTGTGCGCGCTGTGCTTCATATATCAATACACTGTTTTCAATAGACGATGGACCTGTTTTGACCACAAAATGTTGAATTTTCACATCTCAAATCTGTATACTATAGAAAATTCTCAACTTCCGGCCATTGCATTAAACTTAGAATCAGCTCTGTAAACTTCTGTGTCATCTTCAGTCAGCCGGTAATAGGCATGGGCCGACTACCGGTTTCAAGGTATACTGCGATTTGAAAATTTCACGGTTTCAAAACCACTAACATTTTCTGTTATACCGTTCCTGCGGTATAGGGCTGTCAAAAAAAAATTCAAATATTCGTCGAATTTAAAATAAAAATCCACATTCGAATTCAAAAACGTTGCATTCGAATTTTAGGTGTGCGTTAAGGAGGCAGCCTTATCAGCGGCGCACGAGATGCGATTGATCGGTCAGTCGTGTGTGTGTAGGATGGCCGAACTTAAGGAGCTGCCCCTGGAACTTACGCGTTCGGCAACCGGCCGTGTTTTTGTTTTATTGCAGCTCGTCTCTGTTCTGGACTTGCGCAAACTGCATTGCAATGCAGTCGTTTTCCAAAATGTAATTTATGTGAAAATATGAAGTCTGTAAACGCCCGTTAACACAGGCCAGAGACCAGCGCAGCACTGCTTTGTTTACAGCGGTAACCAAGGAAACACTGTATTGCAGCTGTTGCAGAAGCACCTCCTGCTGTCAGAGAGTGAATCTGCGTCTCATTCAGAGCTTCTGCTGTTTCGTTCAGGCATGTTTTATGTAGTATAGTTTCACAAAACTAATGCTGTCAGAGAGTGAATCTGCGTCTCATTCAGAGCTTCTGCTGTTTGCTTCTTTCCGGCAAGTAGTGCAGTATAATTTCACAAAGCTAGTCAGAACATTCTGTTTTTACTTCAAATTGGGTTATTATTAAATCCAATTATGTATATGAAATTATATAACAAAATTATATGAAATTATATAAATATGTATATGAATTATATAACTAAAAATTAAATGACTGTAATTACAGATTTAGGTTAAATAAATATGTCAGTCTTTATTTTTCTTCTTTTTAGGGCAACATTAGCTCTAGCAGCAAATCAACCATCCACATCAAAAGCTGCAGGACAGCCCACAATTCAGCAAACATTTCAGAAACAAATCAAAGAAAAAATAAACAAATACTACTGTTCCAAATATTCAGTATGTTGCTCAAAAATAAAATATATTGTGTTCAGTGGCAAAAAAAAGTTTATTTGAATTTTTTACCCAGACATTTAAAAATAACACATTTTAGAGCTGTAACGACGATACCGTGATACCGTGAAACAGTGATATTGTTGCTTAAGGTTATCATACCGTCAAAATCTCATACCGGCCCATGCCTAGCCGGTAAACTTTAAGAGACAGACACACACACACCCCTCATGTTTTAAGATTCCCATCTGCCCTCAGCTAAAGCTCTTGACTGCGATTTTGGGTAACAGTCTTGTCAGGGAATGTCATGACCTGTTCTTGACTAATCTAAACAATCTAACTCTTTTTCTGGAGATTCATGCCCTGGCATGTTCGCTAACTCATGCTCTGAAACTGACGGCATATTTCAGTTCCAGATATTTTAGTTTTTTCTTTCCTTTTCACAGTTTCTCTGACGCTCAGCTTTTACATCACCGCAGCACTGTGAGTGCGTGTGTTGACACAGCTGGTTGGTTTTGTGTGTTTGCCAGGCTTTGGCCTTGCATTGCTTGTGAACAGGTCAGGGAATTACTTTGATAAGACACCTTCCTGAAGCCAGAGGTCAGAGTCATGTTGTGTGTGTGCGTGTGAAAGTGTGTGTATTATAGAGCATGCGCTGTGAGAGGTCTACTGCAGTCCACCGTGCTCTACACTTACATTTGTGTTTACACAGTAATACAGTATGCTTATTTATATGTATATTACTATAAACGTATATATTTTTAGAATTGTGTAATTTTTTTTTTTCCTTTTATTTCTTTTTTTATTTAATTTATTATTTATTATTTTATTTCAGCTTTTACTTATACACAAAACAAAAGTGTGCACATCACTGGCAAATTGCTCAAAGTGGGTGCTCGGACAAAAATAACAAAAAAAAAGTGGTCGCACAACAGCTCCAAAAATATAGAATTTTTTTGACATTCTCACATAGTGATGCATAGTGCACACAGGCTCTTCATCAGGTGTATAGCAACCCTTTACATTGCGAGTAAATCACTCGCATATGCGACAATCTTCACTCTGGGCGACTAAATGATGTCTAATATTAGCCAATTGCTAATAAATTCTCAGATTTTACTCGCCAGTGTGTGAGTTGGAGGCTAAGTATAAGTTTAGCTCAGATATATTTTCACTCGCCGAACACTCTCTGAATGAGCGCATCAGAGTTTCACTCTCCGCCAAGCGATCTGTGCTGTTTTTCAGTTCATCTGAATGGATGTGCAACGCACGTTAAGAGTGTACTTTCAGATATTTATAAAACTGTGCCATTTTACAAACGTGTGTATATATATATATATATTTATATTTATATTTATCAGTCTGGCGAGTAAACTAAAAAATGTACTAGCCAATGGCGATTCAATTGCCAAGGTGTTCGTAGAGGGCTGTATAGTATATAGGGCTGCACGATATTGGAAAAAAATCACATTGCGATTTTTTTTTTTTTTCTGCGATTATTGCGATATGAAAAAAAAATCAGATGACTTCAATAGCTCTATTTGGAAAAAAAAAAATCCGTGATTGGGGTGATTTTTTTTGAAAGATCAGTGATTGGGGTGATTCATTTGAAAGATACAAATGAAATAAGCAGTGCTTTATATTTTTCAGGTAAGTCTAACAGTATTCAGGTACAGAAATTGAATAATCAAATGTAAATAACACTGCATAGTTTTCACTATAAATTAAGTCTAATAAATCTGTTAAAGCTACAAAAGTGAGTTTTCTTTGCGTTTTGTTGTTTGATTAACGTTCATGACACAGAAAGCAACAGGAACATTAAACTGCTGTGAACCAATATACTGTTACACATCCATTTTCTTTCTCAATTGTTTACCTTCAGCTAAGCAATAAGAAACTGTGTTTACAAGGATACTTGCAAAGCACAGTATTTCAGGCACAAATAGACGCGGAAGTGAATGGAATTCGGTGTTCACGTGCATACACCGGACGCGAGCGGCGCGGCGCGACAAAATACAATGAACCCATTTTAAGACAGACTTCGGGGCCATTCACATGTCGCGCCTAAAAACGCCAGCCGTGCCGCTCTCTCCTTCTTTCCAAAGCGCTCGGGAGCTTGCGCTTTCGTGGCATCTGCCGTTGCTAAGCGACCGTGACCTGCGCTCTCCACGACGACGCGGAAGTTTCAACAAGGGATAAACGGATTTCCAGCTCTGAAAATAGCGTGCAGTAGCTCTGCTACTAAATGTATTTAAAATGAGTTTCTCTGTACAGCTGTTGCGTCCGGTGTAAATGCGGTGTCTGTGTGTGAGCAAAGAAAACGATTAGTATAAATATAACGATCAGTATACTAAATATCGCACATCCTGCGATGTGACTATCGCGGATGCGCACATCGCGATATCGATGCTGAAACGATATATCGTGCAGCCCTAGTATGTGCGCGTGATCCCACCGCACTCACTAGTGTCTTTGCTTTTAAAAACACACTCAAGCTTTATGTGTCACTGCTGGGAATCTGGCATACCAGATCTGATGCTGCAGCCCTGCGTATGTGGGCAGGTGTGTCAAGGTGCAAACGTGCAACGCATGTCATGCAACTCGCACTGAAGGTCACAGTGTGTGTGTATGGAGACATTAGTGGTACTACAGTCTAGAGTCAATGTCCTGTACTAGCAAATGTGTAATGCATGCATTACAAAAATAAAAACTGAGACAACACACACAGAGACACGTTTAAAATTATAGTTCACCTTCAGTTGCTGGTCCCCATTGACTTCCATAGTATGGAAAAAAAAACTCTATGCAAGTCAATGGGGACCAGCAAATGAAGGTGAACTATCCCTTTAACTAGCTATATAAATGAAAATACACCATAGGCTTCAGGGCTCACAAAATTTCAAAATTCCTGGTAGTCTTTTGGGCAAACACTCTTCAGATTTTGGTAGCCCAAAATGAATTTAACTAGCCAGAATAAAAAAAGACATTAGGGCTGCACGATATATTGGTTTAAAGCAGTTTAATGTTCCTGAGGCTTTCTGTGTTATGAATGTTAATCAAACAACAAAACACAAAGAAAAGTCACTTTTGTAGCTTTAACACAGATTTATTAGATTTAATCTATACAGTGAAAACTATGCAGTGTTATTTTACATTTGATTATTCAATTTCTGTACCTGAATACTGTTAGACTTACCTGAAAAATATAAAGCACTGCTTATTTAATTTGTATCGTTGTTCTGTTATTTATCTATGCTTGTAATTTGTTTATTTCCTATGCTGATTTACTCTCCTACAAAATCACCGATTTTTTTTCCCCCAAATAAACTATTCAAGTCATGTGGTGTTTTTTTTTTTTCATATCGCAATATATATCGCAGAAAAATGAAATATATATTTTCCAATATCGTGCAGCCCTAGCACATACATGTGCACGCATCCCGGCTCAGTGTGAAGCCAGCACATGGGATAAGGATGGCTAACTGCAGTGCATTCTGTGACACTACTTTCCCACAGATGAGCTTTTGTAATGCAACTTGGAGAGCAGAATTAGATGCTGATATCTGCAACTTGATTGACCACTTTATATTTTAATTTGAATTTATTTGCGTATTTATTTAAATTTTTCGGCTTATTCATTTTTAAGATTTGTTACTTTTTTAGTAAAGTAATAATGCTTTTTATGTTGATTTTAAATTTAAATGTATTTATTTTATTTTATAGTAGGGTGTTAGCTTTAACTTTATATAAAAACTGTAGAAGAATATGGCCTGTCCTCATTTGATACAATGATTTTTTTAAATATAAATTAAATGTTTGCTTTGCTCAGTCCAAATTTTGGGAACATTTTTGGTATTCTGCAAAATGGATCTACAATTGTATGTGTTAAACAGAGCTGAGAGTACTAAGATTTGAATGCAATATAAGTCTCTTTAGATAAAAGTGACTGCCAAATGCATAAATGTAAATTTGCCTAAATACTTAATCAGTGTACAAAGATATACAAGTTTGTGAATCATATATGTTGCACTTCTGCAGTTACAACTCTTGATTTCAGAGTGGCTTCTTGGGGTGGTTATCAGGTACTGTGTGTGTGTGTGAGCGAGAAAAATGAGACCGTAAGGCAGAATGCCCAATCATGCTATTGGATGATAATGTACTCTTGGGACAGGATATGGTTTAATGTATCAGTGATTCAGCAAACCATTGTGTGCTTGTCTGAGGGAGAGAAACGAAGAGAAAAGTATGTGTCTCATTCATTTTGGTCACTGTTCATTTGAGGGACATTGCTGTAGGTCCATGTGTGTCAGTATGACGCAATTCGCTGTCCCCGTGCGTCATTCTGTGTGCTTGACACCAGAGAGAACGAGAGGGCATGATTGAGTCCAATGGAAAAGAGAGAGGGACCCCCTTTGCACTCCCTGGGCTCATTTCAACGTTGTCTTGTAACCATAACAACAGAGTTTTAATGGAGGGAGAAAGAGCAAGAGGTACCTGCAAACATTTAATCACAACAGCTTCTATACCTATAAACAAAAAAATAAAAATTTTTTAGACAAACAGAAATGGGAATGTTATCTGTCACTGAATTGAGAGTAGACGGTGTCAAACAACTTAAAAAAATATAAATAAATAAAGGCATTAAAGGGGTCATAACGTTGCTAAAAAGAACATTATTTTGTGTATTTGGTGTAATGCAATGTGTTTATGCTGGTTAAGGTTCAAAAAACACATTATTTTCCAGATAATGTACATTATTGTTTCTCCTCTATGCCCCGCCTTTCTGAAACGCGTAGATTTTTTACAAAGCTCATCGTTCTAAAAAAGCGAGGTGTGCTCTGATTGGCCAGCTATCCAGTGCGTTGTGATTGGCCGAATACCTCAAGCGTGTGGAGTGGTTGACTCTTAACTTTTATAAAGAATATCTCTTTGGATTTGAGACTTTAGTGTTTGCAACTTTACAGATCTTCTTTATGCACCAAGAGCTTGTAACACTCAAAAGAGAAAGGAAAAATTGAAATCGCATAATATGACCCCTTTAATGATGTGCGTTGTAGGGATGGGTCACAAGGGTTGATTATTATTTATTGATTTATTATTTTTATATAAACTCTCATGGGAAAATTAACTCTTAATTCATTCTCTTTAAAGCAGAACTTCTTTGGACGTCTTTGTCCTGCCACGTGCTTGTAAAGACCAGTGGTTTTGGGACACCACAAATGTTACATTTCATTATTCTATTATTTCTATATCTCAAAATTCATGTGCATATTGTATTTACGATTAATCACATAAGGCATTAAATTGACCATGCTAGATTTAGTAAATTGTTAATTTGTTCAACAAATTAATTTATTATTGTGGCCTGTACTTGTTTAATATTTCATAGCTTCTATTGTTTTGTTTTTTAATGTAATTTCTTTGGTAATACAAAACATATGTCATTCCAGTAAAGCTTTAAATTGAACTGAGCGAGAGAGAGAATAAGCGAGTGAGATTTGGGGTGGGATTTGAGCAGTATCCTTGGGCTCATCACTGTGTCCTAATATGGTGTCATCAGAAACCACACTGGATGCACACTCTCTATTTCTCCCATCCTCTTCTACTCGTCTCTTCATTCCCCGCCCATCTCTGAGAAAGCAAGAGAAATGGAAACAGAATTATCAGCAGAACAGCAAGGACACAGTTCACAGAAGACACTCATGCGGAAAGAGAGCTGGAGACAGGAAGTCAGAAAGAAGAAAGAACGGGGCTAATGGACAAGTGGAAAAATCTGAGACACATTCATAAAGAGAAAACCAAAGATGTGCAAACAGGAAACCGTGTGAAAACATTTGGCCTAGAGCCGACGAGCATCTTTCCATTCAGCTCGGAACATGATGTGATCAGGTTTTGCGAGACGAACCCCAAAACGATGGCACCCCCCCCCCCCAAAATAACTGAAAGGTCATTTAATGCTTCACACACACTGTTGATTTTATCACTTTATCATCTCTTGCATCTTTTGTTCCTCTCTGCTCCCCTTCCCTCTGTTTTTGTCTGCACTACGGAGGTTGGCAGAACGAGTGGAAACATTGTGGTTAGACAGGAGAGGAAGAGAGAGAGTGGGAGTAAGTTACTACTGTCCTTCAGAGAAAGAGACGCATTGAGAGTATGGGACAGGTTGTCCTCGCATTGCGCTAATTAGCTTGTTAAATTTCCACTGGGTATTTTTGTCAGCCAAAAGATATGTTTTGGGATAAATCCAGGCACTCTAGATGCGTAAAGTTGTCTCTTCTGGAGTTCAGTAGGGGCATGTGACCCAGCAGGGCATAGACCACAGTTGCTTGGGTCAAAGGTCATGTGACAGGAAGTGAATGCAGGGCAAGCTTGCTGCAGTCGGTTAACAGTACAGACCTCACTATTAAGATGCTCTGAAGCAGGCACGGCGCCAGAATTTTTTCTCTACCGGTGCTAAGGGGAGGCTAGACCAATATGTGGGGGTGCTAAGAAAATAAATGATACTGATGACGTCAGAGTTACTTCATAAAGAAATTGTCGTTTTTTTTTATACTATGCTAGTGCTAGTTGCTAATTGGATAAAATGGAAAATTTGTTTACTTCGACCTGGTAAGTCTCATTTTCAGGAGGATCCCTGTTCTTTCTTCCTTCATTTCTGCAATGAATGGAGTAATACGAAGGGATTGACTCTGGAGACTTTGGATGCTCATGAGGAATGTCACAGTCGGTCCATGTGAAGAGGCAGTCCCTCAATCTCTTTTACCTGACCTGCCGTGGGCATCCTGCCCTGACAAGACGAGGCTTATCTTTGGTCTTCCGTGAAAAAGCACACTAAAAACGAAGAGAGCGTGACAGTGAAACAGTGATTGATAGCAGCTTAGAAGGGAGATAAGTGCACTTGCAGTAAAACATTAAACTGATGTATTAAGATTTTGTCAGAGGTAAAAGGTGTTATATTCTATACTTTTGTTGCATTTTTCCCTTGAAGTCCCCTATGTTTGTTTGTTTTATAGTCAGGATTTGTTCCATTGAAAACATCATTTAGATTTCCACGTCCATGTTTTTGACTCTTTTGGACCTTTAATTAGGTAAATCAGTGGTTCCCAGCTATGTACCTTAAGGCCCAAAAAACACACACAAAACACATCTGACTCAACCCATCAGGTCATTAGTAGAGGTTCCAAGACTGGAACAGGAGGTGTGTGTGTGTGTGGGGGTGGGGGGGGGGGTCATTGAGGTAAGTAGTCCACCCTCGCAGGCTCAACAAGGAATTTGCTGCCAAACATGGTAAACCAAGTATAGCAAGTCATGCTCTTGGGGGGCTACCATCCTGCAGACTTCAGTTCCAACTGTGCTACTACTGAGTAATCCTAAACACCTTGATTAGCTGGTTCAGGTGTGTTTGGTTTAGGTAGGATCTCAACTCTGCAGGATGGTATCCCTCCAGGAGCAGGGTTGGTGAAACCCTGTGGTGAATCCTGCTCTTGGAGGGTGACCGTCCAATAGATTTAACCCTGTTCCAGCACACCTGCCTGTAATCCTCAAGTCCTTCATTATTTGGCATAGGCGTGTTTAATTGGAGTTCAAGCTAAGCTCTGCAACACTGTGGCACTGGGAGCAGAACTTGACACCCTTGCCTCTGGTGGTTGACCAGGTTTGGGTTGTGAAATCCGATTAGCTTTATCCACAAGAAAGCACCTCATATGGCGCTTTTCCATTGCATGGTACAGCACGGCACACTTCGCTTTTGGGGGGTTTTCCACTGTGTACAGTACCTGGTACCTGGTACTTTTTTCAGTACCACCTCGGCTGAGGTACCAAGCGAGCCGTACAGTTACCAAAATGTGACGCGTAAACCCTGCTGATCACTGATTGGCCGGAGAGAATCGCCACTACCTGCGTCATTGAACTTGTGACACGAGACACTAGACCCGCTAGATTAAATCAGCACAGCCAGCGAGGATCGAACGCAACTTTTTTTTTGAACGAACGCAATAGTTTCGAATGAGCACACCTTTTTTTAAACAACAAAATAATGGCTGTGTCGTGGTCTGTTGAGGAAGTACAGATGTTCCTCTCATTGATAGCCGAGGAGCGAATCCAGCGAGAGCATGATTGAACGACGTGGAAAGAAAAAGGTTTTCAGGAGGTCGCTCAGCACAGCAGTAGAGGCGGCACAACTATGAATCGTCACTACCTGCGTCATTGAACTTGTGACACGAGACACTAGACCCGCTAGATTAAATCAGCACAGCCAGCGAGGATCGAACGCAACTTTTTTTTTGAACGAACGCAATAGTTTCGAATGAGCACACCTTTTTTTAAACAACAAAATAATGGCTGTGTCGTGGTCTGTTGAGGAAGTACAGATGTTCCTCTCATTGATAGCCGAGGAGCGAATCCAGCGAGAGCATGATTGAACGACGTGGAAAGAAAAAGGTTTTCAGGAGGTCGCTCAGCACAGCAGTAGAGGCGGCACAACTATAACGACATGTCTATAATCCTGCCCACTCTAAAGCGGTACTAAACTGCAGTGGCAACACAAACCGAGCCGAGCCGTACCATGCAGTGGAAAAGCACCAATATAGGCCTAACCTAGCTCTGACAGATGTGATGACAAAACCCTTGCTAGCCTTCACGTTTATTCCCAGAAGCCTCAGTTTATTCCTTCTTGACCTGTTGTCTAGGTCTTTGCTTTTTGATTGCCCTTCTATTTGAGTTTTATGAATACCCACCTGCCCCTTCCAGTAAGGTCAGGACTTCGCTAATCAAGACTTGATTGCTCTCAGCCTCTTGCTGTGTGATTTTTAGAGACTGTTGCCGAATTGCAACATTTGTTATCGGCTCCTTATTTTTATAGTGGCAACATCTGCCTGCAAGCTACAAACTTCACTTCTGCTTCAATTGTGGTTCAGATGCCAGCTTTGTGGTTACTCTGTCAATCTGTACATGTCCACATTGAGTTTATCAGCTCCATTTGTATGCAAATCAGTTGAGCTAGCCAGTTTGGTGATGGAAACGGCACCTTTTAGAGAACCCTGGAAACAATCTTTTGTGTGCAACAGCAGGTTAGTTGCTAGTGAAGGGTTTGGTACTGTGAATGTTCTTGTGGTGCCATCAGCCAGTCCGTGATGGCAAGATGGTGAGGACATGGACTAGCCAAGCAACTGCCATTGAGATGAATAAGAATAGTAAAAGTTAGCTTCCTCCAGGTATTATCAATCTCCTTGTTTTGGCTACTGTACCTGTAAGACTTCTTTATAAAAGTGACTTCTGTGTAGTGTTAATTTTGTCAGCCATTTTTAATTTAGTCTTAGTATTAGACCTGGTGTCAGATGTTATCCTTGATATCTGGCAACCGCACACATGAAAGCTCATGTAGTAGAGGTGTGTACAGCAATCCACAATTATATATTGTCTGCTCTTTTTTTCGACAAAAATTAAAATACATTTTGGTATAGTGTTTTTAAAAAAAATTCATTTTAGTCTCGTCTTTTTTCGTCAACTATATTGCATGTCAATATAGTCACAGTTATAGTTTATTGACCCTATTATCGTTACGATACAAAATCCCAAGCTGAACTTTGTGCTGAGGCATGCTGAGTGGATGCTTCACTATTAATGGCGATCGATAAAGTCAATCAAGAGATCATTCACTCTCGCTATCTCGCTTACATGCAGATGGTCTTTCCTCCTCTGATCAATGACCACATGCTTTTTATCAGATCTTCTGTATTAATATTTAAAGTCTTGTCTTTTTCTTCACCAGTTGTTGTTCATTGTGTGCTGCAGTGCACAACTGCTAATGAGCCAATGCTTTCATTTATCTTTTAGAGTAATGCGAGGAATCAAGGCTCCAGTTATGCTTGGTATGACACTCACACTTGCTTTGTATGTGGTCTTATGATACTTACGTCAGTTGTGATGCTGCTTCACAAGGTTCCCAACTGAACCCACAATAAACCCAAAACAGTTTCTATTGTCAATGACTAAACCAATAGATACTGCTAGAGAGGAAATAGCATCAGAGGCAAAGACCCTGCCTTTAGTTCCGCTTATTTTCCCCTTTGAATTCCACTGGTGTTAGTCAGTATTTCTTGTAATACAGTGTTTCTCAAGACTTTTGTAGGATAAACTATATATGCACCTTCTTGAATGTTTGCATGAGTATGTTTCTTTGTGGTTCTGTGTGCTAATGTGCTTCAATGGACATTCTAGTCCGGGGAACCTCACGGTTAAATCCCAGGCTGGGATTCCCAGCTATGTTGAATTATTTTATAGCAGTTCCCTGGAAGACGGCAGTGCCTCCAGGGTTGTGTGTACTGCAAGAATATCCCCTGATCCCAGCTTGCTTTCAGTTCCCATGTTTGAGAGGTCAAAGGACTATTTATGACTTCCTTGAGTCCAGATCTCTTGGGAGGAGCGGGTCCACATTAGGACTGTGCGATATGGACAAAAAAAAAACCTATCGCGATTTCTTGATCAATTTTGCGATTTCGATGCTCCATTTAGGTGTGCGGCATTCTGATTGGTTCGGATAGCGTACTGCGGGAGGTCGGGGGCGCGGAAAATCGTGCTATAAAGCGATTTAGAAATCGCGCATGCTCAAATCGCGATTTTATGACGATTTCGATTAATCGCACAGCCTTAGTCCACATGGCCATCCAGCTCAGACAGGTTCTGACCCAGAAGCTTATTAGCTCTGTTCTGGATTGTGGCTCAGGTCTTTATTAATCTGCGTCTCTAAGCACAAAGAGGCTAAAAGGGACTTGATGTTTGTGAATGGCTCATTGATGTGGCCTCTGCAGCCCCATTGTATTTGGACGGCTGTCAATTTTATATGTACCGATCTGTGTGTACTTTGGCTCCAAGCTTGTTCAGAAACGGCCCTGTTTTAGTGGCTCATTGTGGCTGATCATGAAACAGTGGCTGAATATCAGTTTGCATGCTTGCGATATGCACTGAAAGTATGTGCTGGTGATGGGAAAGTACATCATTTTGAGAGGGAAAATCGCCACATCCTGAAGTTGCATCTTAATACCACAGACTCTTTGTCATGCACTGTTAAAATTTGCACATCAGACACTTTTTATTATTCGACCAGTTTAATGTGTAAATAATAAGCCATTTGTAGGTTGACTTGTGAAGAGTATAAATGAAACATCAGAAAACTGGTCTTATTGTTTAATGTCATTCTTACTTTCTTATTTTCAAAAAATAACTGCAATATACAATTTAACTATAAACATAAATGTTACAAATATTGCACATGGGTAGAATGACATTTTAATTAGGGCTGAACGATTAATTGCATTCGCGATATGAAAAAAAAACACGATTTTTCAATCGCAGAGACTGCGATTACACTCGGTCACGTGACACGCCAGAGTAAAGAGGTGTGTTCCACTTGAAGATCGATCGGTGTAGCCTTTGACATCAAAGTACAGCGAGAGAAAGCATATGGAGACGTCCGCGCTCTCTTATGCAATTAGATTATTTTCCAAAATCGTTCAGCCCTAATTTTAATTCAATTTTAAATATTAATATTTACTAATAATAGATGTTTTTGTTGTCATGTTATCATTATAGAAATAGTAGTAGTACTAATGTTATATATAATATTATATAAAAATAAGAGAAACAATAATAATGTTTCTCTTTTAGTACTACTACTAATATATTAATATAATAAAAAATAATATATTAATAAAAATAGTAATATATTTTGTAAAATATTTTATAAATTATAAAATAAAATTAGCAATTTTACTAGATGTTTCTCTTATTATTATCTAACATTTAATAAAATGTATTATTATTATTGTTAATAATACTAATACTAATAACAATAACATAAAACATAAAAAACTTACAATAATTTTATTTAATGTTTCTCATCTATTTTTATTTAATGATAATAATAATAATAATTATTATTATTATTTAACCTTTAATATTTTGTAATAATAATAAAATGTAAAATATATAAAATAATTATTTAAAATAAAAATAAATGTTTCTTTAATAATAATAATAATAATAATAATAATAATAATAATAATAATAATAATAATAATAGGGCTGCACGATTAATCGCATGCGATATTTAACACGTATCTTATCAGTAAAGCCGGTTCTGTAATCAGCAGTAAATCTCCATCACCTGCGGGT
>NW_015632032.1:111951-145841 GCF_001515625.1 Sinocyclocheilus rhinocerous
AATAAAAAATAAAAACCATACTATGTCTACAGAAGTAATAATAATAATAATAATAATAATAATAATAATGCCATTTGACATTTGCACAGCTTGACAAATTTGACATTTGCTTGTTGCTACATTTGCTACATTTAATATTTATAATATATTCACTTAATTTATTATTATTTTTTGGCTGGCAGTATGTGACTAGCATTTAAATTGCACAATAATGGTTATCACAATTATATGAACATTTTAAATAACTGCGTAGAGCAGGAGTCTTCAACTAAAATTGCTTGAGGTCCAGTAATGAACCCTCTTCATCAGCCGAGGTCCGGACAATTATATAGACAAACATAAATTGACGGGGTTTGCCAGACCAGGATATTTGTAGGATATTTAAGCTCAAACTTAAGACTTTTTAAGACCTTTTTTAAGACATGCACAAATAAAATTACTATGACTGTAAAAAGCATGATTTACAGTTCAGATACAGGTTTTCACAAAAACAAAAAGTTTTATAAAACGATAAACTTCACATTTCAGCCTTAAAACGTCTGAACGTAGCAACAGTACACTGTAAAACCGAGCAGTGAAATTAATGAAATGAAATGAGTTAACTTCACTCAAATAATAATGAAAGTTAATTGGACTTAATTGAAATAAGTTCTGTAAATTTAAAATGTTGTTGTAGTAAGGTGAACTTAAAATGATTGCGTTTTCTAGTTCCCAGCATGCTTTGCATCAGACAACAAGGAAAATAAATGTAGAAATTAAGTTTTATTTTGTGTGTTTTTACACAAGATTAACATAGAGAGACATAAGTTAGTACTTAAATGTTGTGTTATGTTAGGATTTACATAGGTTTCTGTTATGTTGGTTTTGTAGTGTTACCGTTGTGGTGAAGAGTAGAGCCTGTGGTTAGGTTGAGGATGGACAGCAAAAATTAAAGACTCTTTATACTGCATGTTATTTGACTATTTACATGCAAGTATTGTGAGTCTTTTTGATAACTACATTAGTACGTACCAGTGTGCCGTCGCTATCTAGCACTTAACTATAAAGATCTGAATGAATGTGCTGTTAATGGAAGCAAGTTATATATAATTATCGTTGTGATGAGTGGGGTGGGATCATGGAAAGGAGGCTTGGCTTGGCTCCCATGGCTCTCAGCCCCGCCCCACTTGTCATAAAAATTTTAAGCTCTACTACCTTAAAAAATTGAGTTCGTTTACTCAAATATTTTGAGGCAATAAGTTTCCACAAATGTTTTGAGTATTCTTAACTTATCAGGTTTTACAGTGTATCAACCCGTGGCGCTCTACTAAGCTGACCTTGATGTGCTTGATAAAAATTTTATTTTATTAGAAAACAGTGTTTGGCATTTATTTATTTCATAATGTCAAAAGGCTTCATGGTTCAGATTGGGACCGGAGTCTGCCTGTTGGCGACCCCTGGCGTAGACCATTACATGGTTGTGCTGCTGTGTGTACAGTATGTGTGTGAGAAACAGCAGAGCTGATCTTTTGAGGGTTTGTTAGGCTGCTCGCTCACAAATCAGGTGAGTTACGACCGAGAGTACAGACCTGTTTATTCTCTGCCGCGTCTTTCATGTCTCCCAGAAGCTGCTCAAGGAACTCGCCTGAGCTTTTGAGAAAGTGTTCCTGCAGGCTACGCAATGTAGTTTATGTACAAATATGCACAAGCATTTCCCCGCAGCGGTGTTAGCGCTGACACTTAGCCTGTGTGTGTTTTTGAAGATTATATATGAGCGTAACGCGGTTAGCTTGTGAGCCGTATGTTTGAACAGGCTGATACTGACCTGCTGTAATTGCTTTCTGTTTGTTTTCTCCCGTATTGGTACAACAGAGCCTCTCCATTGTGCACTCGAGAGTGTGTGTGTGTTGGTACAACAGAAGCGCTCATCCTCGTGCTTAGTATTGTGTAATGTAAACATCAGCGCTAAAACAAACCTGCTCAGGTGCTTTTAAGCACTTGTTGTGTAGTATCAGTGCTGGATCAGATGTTGTTTGCCCTCACAGGGAGAGAAGATTTGCGGAAACGAGATTATCCAATTACAGTTAATTTTACAGTTATAAATCATTAATCTTGTAGCCTAAAGCCTCGTACACACTGGGTCGATTATCGCGCGCGCTTATCGCCGACGTGTTCATACCCAAGCGATTTTCGCTGGCGATGAGCCGAGTGAACGTGCAAATTCACTCCCTGATATTAGATGCCGCTTAAAGGTCCCCTGAAATGCTTAGAAACACGCAGCGTTACTCTGTGTTGACGTCATTTTAACTGAAACAGGAAGACAGGGCGGGACATATCAAGCAGCCCCGCCCCTTTTTAAAATAGCCAATAGCGTTCGCCTCTTCGTCGTTAGGTATCAGTGTGTGCTCGGAAAGACCGTTTTGTGCTTGAGCGCCACCAAGTCGTGTTTTACTGTAACTTCAGCAGCTCCAGGCACGTGAACAAAAGTACATATTATAATTACAATTTTTGAATCTGAACGTTCAAACCATACAAGTCAATTCTTATACATCCTAATGATTGTTACTTAAAGGGGTGCTATTATGCTTTTTCACCTTTTCAACTTTAGTTAGTCTGTAATGTTGCTGTTTGAGCATAAAAAAGATCTGCAAAGTTACAAAGCTCAAAGTCCACTTCAAAAGGAGATATTTTGTTTAACAGAAATCACTTTTCAAAAACTACAACGAACGACTCGTTTGGACTACAACGCATATTTTCCGGGATTTGTGATATCAAAGGACGAGACCTGGTTGAGCTGCACTAAAGAAGGCAATGAGTGTTATCACTATGTCGGAGACACGCTAGCTTTCCCAAGGCAGACGAACTTAGAGTGGTTACAATCATCCAGGTTTAAATCGCACTCAAAGCAGGCGGCTATGGTAAGGAGCATGACATTTCCCGACTAGGCGCCGAGTGGAGCCAATCACAACACACACTGGCCCAGCTAACCAATCACAGCACATTTCGTATTTCAGAAGGCGGGCCTTCATTTGATACAGGAACTATTCGAGCCATTCATGCCAGACTGAGGAGAGAGGTGTTGTAATAATGTAAAATATGTGAAAAATAATGTGTTTTTCGAACAACCTAGTATGAGAGCCTGTTCTAGTACACCCCAAAACAAAATCAAGACTTTGTAAAAGAGCATAATAGGACCCCTTTAAGATTTTAAATTTATTTTTTAATGAACTAATACTTTTATTTAGCAAGTATGCATTAAACTTATCAAAAGTGACCTTAAAAACATTTATAATATCATAAAAGATTTCTAATTCAAATAAATGCTTTTTAAACTTTATATTCATCAAAGAATCCTGAATAAAAAAATGTTTCAGTTTCCACAAAAATATTAAGCAGCCACAACTGTTCAATCAATGTTAATAACATTGAAGAAATTCTTAACTCCGCATATTAAAATTATATTTAACGGGTCATGTGACACTGAAGACTGGAGTAATGATGCTGAAAATTCAGCTTTGCGTCACAGGAATATGTTACATTTTAAAATATGTTACAATAGAAAACAAAGGGTAATAATATTTCACATATTGCTATTTTATTGTATTTTTGATCAAAGAAATGTAACCTTAGTGAACAACTTGGTTTTCAAAAACATTACAAATCTTCCCAACCCCAAACCTTTGAACAATAATCTACCAAGAACAGTATGTTCCGGATTTTTAATCTATTTTTACCATAAAGAAAAAATGAATAAAAAAAAAAAAATGTTATGTCTGTTAAAGTTTTAACTTTCAAAAAATCTTGATCTTTTTCATTTTGCTTTCTAAAGGACTGATCAGATTATTATTATTATTTTTTTCCACAGCTATAGTTTTTAACGTAAAAAACAAACAAATATGCGCTATAGATTTGTGGAAAAACTTTCTAAGGACTGCTGGGAAAATATGTAGATGAAAGACATAAGGGATTTTAATAGATTTGTACACGTGTCTTCTGTTTGTAGGTTTAAAGACGTATCTGATCTCGGGATGGAAGATGGGCTCGCAGTGTGGCTGTTCCCAGCTCAGTTTGGGCCGAGACTTCAGCGAGATGTTGAGTCCATTCTCAAACACACACACTCCAGATCTCACACACTGCACCGTCGCTGAACCTCTCTCGCACGGCAAGGTACAGCCCTCTACACACACACATAAATGCGGTGTTTCAATTACACAAGTGATAGTGAATGATTAAATCAAACCAAAAATTAAAATTGTCATTTCAAAACTTTCTTCAGTTCATTTATTTTTTTTAATTGAGCTATTCTTTTTCTTTCTGTTATTTGTCTCTTTCTCTCCGCAGCCTGTGTGTGCACCCTGTAGCATCTCCGTAGATGTTGTTGACAATCCTGTAGCAGATGAAGCAACTCGAAATGGCTGCCAGGATGAACACAGAGACAACAGCAGCAGCAAGGTACAAAATAAAACTAACAATGATGAAGACCAACAAAAAAGCCTCAGTAATTGCACAATGGAAGCACACACCCAAGAACCCAAAACTATTTCGGCAGGCGTTCATCAGCAGACACTGAAATGCCAGTCATTAGTGGCTGTTTATATAAATATAGTATGCGAGATTGATGTAATTAGTAGGAGTATAACACTTCAGCTAAGAGTTTTCATATACCTTTAGTCCTAAATAAACATTAGGGGATGGCAGATTTGATATGACTTCACCAAAACACTGCTCTTTTCCATACTAAATATTGAAGTTCAATCAATTAGTCAACCTTGATTACTTGATTAAAATGATTACTGGGCGAGTGGTTCTTTTCGATGATTCAGAAACCTACAGCACGACCAATGTAGTGCAGTTCATGAACAAGTGAATCTTTTGAACCATTTTTTGTTTAGTGAATGAATGAATTAAAAAAAATTAAAAGTGTGGCCATTGTAGTCAGATTCCCAAATAAATGACTCTTTTAAGCTAGTTCTTTTTAGTGATCTGCATTAGAACAGATTCCTGAACAAATGTGTCTTTTGAATCAGTTCTTTTTAGTGAATCAAAAACATACAGTGCGGACAGTGTAGTCTGATTCCCAGACAAATGACACTTTTGAGTGCATTAGAACTGATTCCCGAATGAATGATTCTTTTGAACTGGTTATTTTTAGTAAATCTAAATTATACAGTGTGGCCAGTGTAGTCTGATTCCCATGCGAATGACTCTTTTGAACTTGTTCATTTTGGTGATCGGCGTTATAACTTATTTCTGGACGAATGGCTGTTTTGAACTGCTTCTTTTTGTGAAATCAAAAACCTAAACCTACATCACAACAAGTGTTGTCCAATTCCTAAACGAACTAAGTCTTTTAGTGATCTGCATTGGAACCACTTCCTTTATTTATTTATTTATTTTGAAGAATGAGAACGCTACAGCACAACCAGTATTGTCCGATTCCTGAACAAATGAATCTTTTGAACTGATCCAGTGTAGTCTGAATCCTAAACGAATTACTCTTTTGAGATAATTCTGCTTCTTTTGCACAGTTTCCTGCAGGCCGTAGCCCTAAAACCCTGAACGGGCTGTTAAGTCCTCTGTGTGAGGAGCGGGTGGGAGTCAGCCAGTCGTCTCTGTGCGACAAACTCCAGGAGAAGAACAGGAGCTGGGTGGGAAGTCTGGCCGCAGAAGGAGGCAGCGCCAGCGGCATGGACCACTCAGCCATCCTCCCGCTGCGCTCCAAGAACTTTAGGGAGAAAAGCGATGTGCACTTTGTGGAAGTGATAAAAGAAGACAGGTGAGTAAGAGAAGATTAGTTTGAATAGTAGTTTTGTAATTCAGTCATTCATTTTCACCTTGTTTTCTCCATAATGTCTTTGTTTCAGTCTGATGAAGGATTACTTCTTCAAGCCGCCCATTAACAAGCTGAGCCTGAACTTCCTTGAAAAATCTCTGGAGTCAGCTTATCGCACCAGCTACCATGCAGAGGTACATACCTGGGTTATAGATAACTAAAATTAATACCAAAAAAAAAAATATATATATATATATATAAACTTTTCTTTTTTTCGGCTAATTCCCAAGGCCACATTTCTCATTTTTATTTGGTTTAACTTAATGCTTAAAAACTAAACCTGAAATAAAAATGAATAAAATCTTTACAGACGTATATTTAAAAAACTACAGAAACAATGATAAAACACAACAACATAAAACATTAACTAAAAATTAAAGCTGAAATTATAAAAATAAAAACTACTTAAAATATATATTAAAAAATTATTTCAACATTTCTCATTTTCGTTTGATTTAACTTGATGTACTAAAAAACCCCATAAAACTGAAATAAAAATGATTCAAAACTATATAGACATATTTTTAGAAAAACTATGAAATATGACAAAAAACAACAAAATTACAAAAATGTTAGCTAAAAGTGAAAACTGAAAATATAAAAAATAAAAACTAATTCAAAACATGAATAAAAAATGCCAAGGCAACATTTCTCATTTTTATTTGGTTTAACTTGATGGACAAAAAAAAACTGAAGTGATTTAATGAATACAAACTATATCCATGTATTTAAAAAAGACAAAAAATGACAAAATAAACTGAAGTGAATTAATGAATACAAACTATATAGATGTATTTTAAAAAGACAAAAAAATGACAAACTCAAACAAAATTACTAAAACGTTAACTAAAATTAAAAAGAAAACTGAAAAGTATAAAAATAAATACAAAAAAATATTTTATTTCAGCTAGTTGCAAAGGCAACATTTCTCATTTCAACAATGTACTAAAATAAAAAAAACCTAAAACAAATAAAAACTATACAGACATTAAAAAAATATGAAAAATGACAAAACGTGCAATAAAATACTAAAAGGTTAACCAAATTAAAATAAAAACTGAAAACATAAAAAAATAAAACATTCAAAATATGAATAAACTATAATGTATATATATCTGTGTTATGTAACTATAATATGTGAACCTGGACCACAAAACCAGTCATAAGGGTAAATTTTTTTTTTAATTGAGATTTGTACATCATCTGAAAGCTGAATACATTTCCATTTGATGTATGGTTTGTTATGATAGGACAATATTTGGTCGAGATACAACTATTTGAAAATCTGGAATCTGAGGGTGCAAAAAAATCTAAATACTGAGAAAATCGCCTTTAAAGTTGTCCGAATGAAGTTCTTAGCAATGCATATTACTAATCAAAAATTACGTTTTGATATATTTACAGTAGGACATTTACAAAATATCTTCATGGAACATGATCTTTACTTAATATCCTAATGATTTTTGGCATAAAAGAAAAATTGATAATTTTGACCAATACAATGTATTTTTGACTATTGCTACAAATATACCCCAGAGACTTAAGACTGGTTTTGTGGTCCAGGGTCACATTTAATCTCAGTGATACTAAAATAATAAAACACTGACACACACACACACACACACACACACACACACACTCCTGCCAAAGAGAGTATGTAGATCTTCAAACAATCATGCATGGACCTCTTCTGGTTATTCACAGAGCTGCAGCCTCATCACATCAGTGTCTAAACTTGAGTATCATCTTCTCTGCGTTTCCACCAGGTGCTGAATCAGGTGCCGGTGCAGACGTTTGCAAGTCCAGTCTTCAGCTCGCTGCTTGATGTTTTGCTGTCTTGTGCCGTTTTTCTCGCCCTGACCTTTGCCTGCTTCCTGTATCCCCTTGTTACCATGGAGACGCCCCTGGCAACCACACTCTGTCTGGCAATCACAGCCACTCTGGTGGAACTGGTTTCTCTCGTTTTGTCCATTCGGTGAGTTGGACATTTGTCATTTCCTTCGTACTGCTATATTTAGATTAGTTTTTCTGTCATTTATCTCTCTTAAAGGGATTTTTTTTAAACTGACAAATAATTTATATATAATGATTTAACAGTGAAATTCAAATCTCAAAATCAATATCTATTTTTCATACTGTACATTAAAATGTTGTGATGCCCAAATTCTCTTGTAGCATTAAAAAAAAAAAGTGTGTTGAACTGCAATATTGGTGGTTTATCTATCAGGCATAAAATGGAAATAATGTTCAGTTTATCGGTTGGGTTTTTCATATCAGTGCGTGTCTAACTTTAATGATCTCTCCATCTTTCTCCTGCAGTATGGTGTTTTGTCTGGATGATGTACAGAATTGTACCCGGTCTCTGTTGAAGCTGGTGTCTGGCTGGCTCCCGCGTCATGTGATCGGGGCTGTGCTCGTTTCACTTCCTGCTGTGTCCGTCTTCTCCCACCTGGCTTACAGTCTGCAGCTGCCCATCCAGGTGAGCAGGAGAGAAGGAAGGTGACCTCCTCACCCGTCCTTCCTCCTTTTGCTGCTGCTCAAAAGTAGTGGTCGACCGATATGTCGGCCGATATTTGGCATTTTTCAAATATCGGCATCGGCCGATAAGTTTTTCTGTTTGGCCGATGTGGTCGAGGCGGGACTTTTATTTTGACGGCGCTGAGAGCGGCAGCGCCTGAGCACACAGTGCTCACATTCTCCCTCTTGTTCGCTGTCGTCATTCAGTTCTGTCTAATATGGATAAGTCTATCTAATAATCAGATAACTGTTAAACAAAGGAATTAAAATGTATACAAAAAAAGTATTATAACGATTGCTTTAGTATTATTAGTAATAGAAAGGCAAACATTATAATACTTTCTCATTTGCTGTCAGCATTCAGCAAATACGCATTTATATCATTTAAACAAATCTTTGAATGAATAATGAACATTTAATTTCACAAACCTTGCAGACTTAGTCGAATCTAGTTGAGATCTTGTGAAGTGTGCATTTGTGTCCTGCATGATCGCGTGTGCTCTGCGTGATGGTCGGTCTGTGTGAATTGAATGCTGACAGGAGGAGAGTTCTGCTTCACTGAGACGCGCGATCGACAAACTTTAAACTCGTGATTTCAAATTATGCTGCGCTTTATGCATTTGCCCACTGCCATATTCATGTCATTTTCACTGTGTGCTGTATGTAAAATGAGTGTTACCTTGACTTTATTTAAAAAAAAATATATATATATATATATATGTAACGAATCAGCTCATGAGGAAATATGAATAATTAATCATAACTAGTTATAATTAATTATGAATATTTAGATCCGCTGTAGATATTTACTTATGGCTTGTTAACTGAGGGGTGTTACAGAGTATTTGTTAAATATAGCTAACGAAATATATATTGTGTGTTTGATTGGTCCAGACGCTACATATATGATTCCCAATGCACACAAACTTCCCAGATTACTGAGTGCCCTCTTGGTTAGAGTGTTTACTTCCTTTTCAATTAGATTTTTATTAAATATTTATTTGTGAAAAATGCTTTGTCTTCTAAAGTATAAGTATGTTTATTTTGCACAATTATTTTTAATCCATTTTCAAATGATTTCAAATTTCTTAAATATTAATTAAAATAAATACAATTATATCGGCTTTATATCGGCCACCCTGCTTTCCAAGATATCGGCATTGGCTGTCAAAAAACCCATATCGGTCGACCACTACTCAAAAGTTATAATACTAAGTGATAATGTTTTCTAAAAGATCATGTGACACTGAAGACTGGAGTAATGATGCTGAAAATTCAGCTTTGCATCAGTTGTTTGGTTTTGTTTTTATTATTTTAGTATCGAGTTGGTATTATCTCTACAAGATATCTTCATCTTCAAGTAAATTTTTGCACAGTTTCTTGAAGCCTGTTAGATCAAAGTGTGTCTTTGAAAGCCTGGTAATTGGAGGAAGAGTTTAAAGCTTCAGAGATGTTACTCTTCAGGATCAAGCCATAATATGACATGCAAAACTGTTCCGAACATCTCAGCAGCCAGTGTTCAGTATGCTTTGAGGCTTTTATATTTGTATGTACTTTATGCTGACAAGCTCATTACAAATCTAAGTACACAGACAATCCCGCAGCCTCAGTTTGTATATATGCGTATCTGTGATTGGTTGACTGTTTAAATGTGTGCTTTTTTCTCTTCTGGATGTGTAGGTGACCATGTTCCTGTGCTGTGCTCTCATTATTGCTATTATCCAGTACTGTAACTTCTGCCAGCTGAGTTTCTGGATGCGCTCAACTCTGGCCACTGTAGCTGGTTTGTCTTTACTCATCCTGCTCTACAGTGCCACCACCAGGCCCAGGTCAGACATCCTCAACTTTTGTTACCTGTTCAGCCAGCAAAGTATCAACAAACTTTACCATTATAAACTTAGTGTATTAATTAAAGGAAATGAAAATTCACTGAAGATTTACTCGCTCTCAGGCCATCCAATTTGTAGATGAGCTTGTTTCTTCATGGGAACAGATTTGTAGAAATTTAGCATTACATCACTTGCTCACCAATGGATCCTCTGCAGTTGAATGGGTGCCATCAGAATGAGAGTCCAAACAGTTGATAAAAACATCACAGTAATTCACACCACTCCAGTCCATCAGTTAACATCTTGTGGCGAGAAAAGCTGCATGTTTGTAAGAAACAAATCCATCGTTTTAAATTCAAACCATTGCTTCTAGCTAAAATAGTCTTCTATCCATAATATTGCTTTCTCCAGTGAAAAAGTTCTCATCTGAATCAGGAGAGAAATATGCAGAGATCAAGCACCGTTTACAAGTGAAAATTGTCCAAAATTATGTTTTTGTCAGCCATTTGAACTCATTCTGACGGCACCCATTCACTGCAGAGGTAAGCAAGTGATTGTAAATGGAGTAAATGTCTCCAAATTTCTTCTGATGAAGAAACAAACATATCTACATCTTGGATGTCCTGAGAGTGAGTCAGTTTTCAGCAAATTTTTGGGTGAACTATTGCTTAAAATGAAAACTGAAAACATTATAGTTTTAGAACATTGTGTGGTTTTGTGATTTTTTTTTTTTTTACTCTCATGACTGTTCATGATGGTACATGTCCACCAGTGCTGAAGAAATCCACCCAATACCACCCAAAACAACAGAAGTATGTCTGTAAAAATCATTTAATAAATAACTTAATATTGAAAGCAATCAATTCCACAATCCCCCACGCAAACCTGCCACTCAGCTTCCATAGAGTAGAGGTCTGCGCGGGCTTTAAAGTGAAGCCCGAACCCGGCCCGTACCCGAGATCGTCTGACCCGACCCAAGCGGCACAGTTAAATTTAGAGCCCGAAAAAAAAAAAATTTTTTCCACACAACGAATAGCCAATTTAAAAAAAATGCTGTATTTCACGATTGCATGCAACAGTCAGTAAGCAAATACATGTAAAGAAAAAGAATCATTAAGGCTCGGCCAGTTCACAAGGCAAAAGAAAAAACACTTACCAGTTATGAAAGTTTATGAACATTAGGTGCTTCGGTCACATAAATTCTGCCGAGTTTTTGAATGGTTGCATACGACAAGACGATAATTCTTCCATCATGCAAATTATGGTCATTTTCGTCAGTAGCCTGTCAAAGCTATTTTACTAATAAAAGTTTCCGTGGTGTGTTGTCGTGTGCAATCGTGTGTGCGTGCGTCTATGAAAGCAGCGTAGCCTGCATATAGTTTTAGTTTAGCTATAAACCCGAGCCCGACCCGAACCCGAAGCTATTCATTAAACATTAACCCGAACCCGACCCGAAACCCGAAAGCCGTCGGGCTCGGGTCGGGTAGCAGACCTCTACCATAGAGTGAATTGAAAATGCCTGCTCACCTCCGGTGGACACGTATGGTTGCTGTAGAGAACTCTGATTTATGATGAAAACCATTTTCTTTTTGCAGCGCCACTGACAGTTTTCCAGCTTCTAGGTGAGTGTTTTATTAACTTATGTCAAGAAAACTATTACTAATGCCAACTCTGATTTGAGCTGACATTTGTAAGATGGTTGAGATTTTACTTTTTGTATATTAATGTGTGTTGATAAAATATTAAAATATGATGCACTTAATAAATCATGAAATAAGCAGGAAGTCATTTTATGTACATAATTAATATTACTCAATATTATGTCAATTAATCTTAGTCGACATTAAATCAAAATTCACCATATCTATTTTCTATTATAAACTATTTTCTAATTATACACTACCAGACTTTCAAGTCGTCCCAAACGCAACAAACTCACGTAGAAACATGTCTCGTTGCTAGGAGACATGATAAATTACAACAATATGTGTTCGAAAATCGGCTCAAAATATCAGACATGATTGAAATCCTCCGACTGAATGGACTCATAGTCTGAAGCTAAAAAATTATAGTCTGTGCCCATCATCACCATGCAATTTTGTGTGTGTGTGTGTGAAATCCATCAAGTCCGATTCCTGAAAATCTGCAGACTGGCTCTGAATTTCCGTAACTAGTGCAGTCTCATTCAAACTGCAAATTGAGGCAAAAATCTGTGCAAAGGTTAGGTAGCATATTCCAGGCTTTAATCTCAGGTTAATGCATGCTTAAATGTCAAAATGCCATATGATAAAGAAAAGGTGACAAGTCCACCCACCCCTAGCTCCAGCCATGGTTGAAGACTTAAAACATCTTAAAATTGAAAGGGTGTTTTTGAGCACCTTCTATTGTTGGTGTTATTATTCTGTAGAACACACCACTCAAATCTGAAATCTCTTTCTCTTGCCTTCAGGAACATGAGTAACCAGAGTGCCGAAGTAGATCAGACAGGTGAGTTGGACTCTGGGCCCACAGCGCTCGACCTGCTCGTCCTAGAGACCGTACTCTCCTTCTTCCTCCTGCTGATGCTGGTTTGGTTTCTCAACCGGGAATTCGAGGTCAGCTACCGCCTTCATTACCACGGGAATGTGGAAGCTGACAAGCATCGCATCAAGATCCAGACCATGCGAGATCAAGCGGACTGGCTGCTGCGTAACATCATCCCCATCCATGTTGCCGAGCAGCTGGAGGTGAACCAGAGTTACTCTAAAAATCACGAGAATGTTGGAGTCATCTTCGCAAGTATTGTCAACTTCAGCGAGTTCTACGAAGAGAGCTACGAGGGTGGGAAAGAGTGCTACCGAGTACTTAATGAACTCATCGGAGACTTTGACGAACTGTTGCGCAAGCCTGCATTCTCAAATGTAGAGAAGATTAAAACCATTGGTGCCACCTACATGGCAGCGTCTGGATTAAATGGGCAGCAGTGCCAAGAGCAGCCCCACCCGCACACCCACCTACGTGCCCTCTTTGACTTCGCCCTTGAAATGATGCGCGTGGTGGACGATTTTAACAAGAACATGTTGGGTTTCAAGTTCAAGCTGCGAATTGGCTTCAACCACGGGCCCCTGACTGCCGGCGTCATCGGCACTACCAAGCTGCTTTACGACATATGGGGCGACACGGTCAACATCGCTAGCCGCATGGACAGCACGGGAGTGGAGTGCCGCATACAGGTTAGCGAAGAGAGCCACTGTGTGCTTAATAGAATGAACTACGCCTTTGATTATCGTGGCACTGTAAACGTGAAAGGGAAAGGGCAGATGAGGACTTACCTGTATCCCCAAATGAACGAAGGCAGATCGGGGTCCACACAAAGCCTGGAACAAGGCCAGGTGGATGGTGCCGTTGGGCATTTAGAGCCCACAACACTTGCCAATGCAACAACAACAACATCCGCTGCACCACTAAACCCCCCATCCACCTCTCCCAATGTTGCCTCTATCAGTGGCCACGGTGTGCCTCAGGGCCGTGGATTAGGCCCGTCTCAGATTACAGAGGAGTTGCACCAAGACTCTAAAGACAATTCTCCTGTCCCAGAGCTCAAAGAAAAGGATTACGAGAGTCCTTATCAAGCACCATCGCTAAGTGGTACACAACCTCCATCAATAGCACAACTATACGCACCATTAGCCAGACCAGAGACACCTTTACAAGGAGAGGAAGAAGACGAGGCAGATGAGCATACAAAGCTCAGGGCAGTGGAGTGATTAAAATTTCCTCCTCACCTCAGCTGACCTTCTTCATCAGCAGTTAATTTTCAGGCTCTACTTCCTTCAAGGGGCTTTTCCGACCACAACTGTTGGAGTTCCAATGAGTAGCATTAGCCTATGTAGGACATATGTGTTGATAACGTGACCTAAATAGAAAAATGGGTGCGCTAAGCATCTGCTTTGTGGATCACAGTGTAGCACAGAGGGGGAAATGGATGGAGTTAATATTTCTGATGTTCTCCAATTTTTTTTTTTTTATAAAGTGCCTTCACAATATGTAAGATCAGTCAAATTAACAAATGAAAGAAATGTTTGAACAAATATATCAGCATGGTTTTTTCAAAAGATGTGGACAGTGAAAAATGCTGTTTTTTGTAATGTATTACACCTCTAATGCCATATTCATTTTTTCATTTATTTCAGTATTTCTTTCTCTTTGAGACAAAATAATCAAAAACAAGCCAGTTGCTAATTAGAAACAGGATTACAGGATAATGTTTTAAGGTTATTATAATGAATATGCAGTATATTAGTTTCACTGCTCTACTATGTAGGCAGTCACCTATATCACATTACAATAAAACCAAGGCAAGGGCGGATGGATAAAGATGGGCTTCCAGCACTTCTGTCCACAATGCTCATATTAATATCCAGTATATATGGCAGGAAACAATGTAGCTTTTATCAATGGGAGGTAAAATGTCTCACGCACAATAGCACCCTAAACTCATAAAATGAGGAAAAACAGCACAGTCAGCCTTATTTTTTGAATCGCAATCAAGAAGGATGGCAGAAACCATGCTGTGCGCTCTCTCCCCTTCATTAGAGGACACAAGGGCCGATGATTGTAATGCATTGGGATATTCAGAGTATAATGTTTGTTGAAAACATGCTGTGTTTGGAGGTTCAGTGCATTTTTTTGCATAAAATTTAGCCCCACAATTTAGTGTTTCTCATTGCCTGAGGGAATGTCCTACAGGATTCCAAATTAAATTAATAAATCAATTTTTTCAGCATGGCACTTGACCGTATTTAAGGATCTTAACACAGAACGAGTGCCACTGTGTTTTTCCCTAAATATATCCAGTAAACTTCAGCCAGCGAAGCCTTCAATGAAGTGTTCAGTTGAACAGATTTTGTATGAATTGTTTATCAGTGCATTTTAATTCATTTCATTCAGTGCCTCAAACTTTTTCATATTCGAATCAGTTATTTTTCACTGTGATCATGCCAGCAGAGTCGGAGTTGGTATTGCTCTAGTTTTTGTTGATCACACTGCACTTGAGATACCTGTTCACTCCATGGCCTTGAGGAAGAAGGTTCTTGTGTTGCTATATTTGGCGAGCGGCTTGCAATTTTGTTATAATGCATTTATTTCTGCCTACTTTTTAAAAAAGATTTGTATCTGATAGTTTTTTGAGTGTGAATTCTGTTGAGATTTTGACAGCAGCTCTTCACATTTTTTTTTCGACATTTGTGCAGAGATCTGCTTTTCTTTAACTGATTTTTTTGTTGCTGATGAGTTCAGAACACTAGAGAATAATCTGCAGTATATCTCGCGATGTGTCTTACATTTCAATCATCAGTCAAGCAAAGCAATTTTAGTCTCTCAAAGCAAGTCCTTTATTAGTCCACACCGGTTGGATCTGTATCCTCTGCCATCATGTATAGTGAATAAGCTTGGCTCTGAGGTTTGAGGAGGACAGATTTCTTTCTTTATTTCTGTTTACAGAGCGATCACTAATTTGTTCTCAAAAATGGAAAAAAAAATCCAGTGCCTTTTTGTTCATTCATTTTTTTTATTTTTTATTTTTTTCCCTCAATTGTAATACCAGGTTGTGTCAGAGTCAAACTATCAGTGTGTCTTTTGATGCCGCAGCTTTCAGAACACCTGCAATTTTATGTTTTTGTATCATATTATTATTTCCTCTTTGATGTGAATTATAATTCCAGCCTTTAAAAAAAAAAAAGTACACTGTGTATCTTTAAATGAAACTTTTCGGGATGGAAAAGGGATTTGATTTTGCTGTTAATTGTTTTATGGTGCACTGCTTTCCAGCTAACACATTCACCTTTGAGTTATTGTATCACTCCATTGGCTAAAGAAGCCCAGTGCTGACAGTATTGAATTATAATTAATTGTGCATAATGTATGTGGTTTTGTATTAAATGCATTTGTATTTATTGGGGCTGTGCATGAATCTGTGTGCAGCCACAGAGCCTAATATCAAAAGGGCATATTTATGAAAGGGAGCCACTTAAAGCAAGGAGAAATGGGTCTTTACGTCCATGCGGGCCGCCCAGTTTCCCCTAACGTAACAAGCACCTAAGGCCTAAACTCTTGAAAAGTGCCTCCGATTCAATTCTACTAAAGTTCTATGATATTTTAAATGAACTAAAATGGAAAAGTGTGAATTTAATCTTGTTTTATGTGATTGTTCCCACTTTCTCACCACTGCCCGCGTACTTGTAGGTTTTCTGCATTTTAGTTTCGAAAATCAAGGATTGATTTCAGTTTGGAGAATCATGTTGTTTTTATTTTAAATTTTTTTTGCCATTGTCACGTGAATTACACTGCCTCACAGTTTTGTTTTGTATACATTTGAACAAATCTTAATTGGTTGAGAAATATTTTGAGTGCAAATCTGCAAATTTGTTTTGGTGCTCAAGAGTGTTAAAAATGTGCCCTTAAATATGACTTCACATGCTTGTATTAACTGTGTATTAATTATTTTTGTGCCATATATGGGAATGTGTATACCAAAGAATTTTAATAGTGTGGGCAGAAGCTGCAAGACAGAGCTGTGGAATGTGGGCAAGATATTTTTGTTGTTGTTGTTGTTTTTTTTCCCAGCAGCACATGTTCTTCAATAATTTGTTCTTATGCACATGAAACACAGCGGGTATTGATTTATTAGCCGCTATATTCAGGCAAAAAGCATAATCTGTATACATTTGCACAGTGCACTCACTTTGTATGTACATATCATGTATTGTTGTATTTGATTTTTATGTTTCAAAGTTGATAATACATGTGCATGTGCCAGATTTCGAGAGTAGAGAAACAATGAAAATATACCAGAAGCGGCATGTGTCTGTTTTATGTGTGGAAGAAATTGATGTTTTTTTTTTTATAATGGTGATTTAAATCATGATTAACCGTTACTTATGAATGTTTTAAATGGAAAATATCAGAAGAGATGTGTTTTATGAGGGTCAGAATATAATTTAAGACAAAAAAAAAAAAAACCTTCTAGTCATAAACTATCCGAATATAAAGATGTACGTTTTATATTTTAAGTTAATTTGCACTGCTTCTCAACAACTTGTTTTAAAGCAAACTATAATATTGGCTAAAATGCTAAACTATTTCCGTCCCAATACGATTTAGTCTTCGACGTAAGTAACAATTCCCGATGCGTAGATGACGGTCCAGTGCAGATTTGTGATCGTCTAGCGCCTCCAGCGGCCGCTTCGCGCGCTGACAGCAGGTTTGACGTAGGGCGTGATTGCGCTCGCGCTCGCGCTCCTCCTCCCCCTCGGCTCCGTCTATCTGGAAAAAGAAAAAAAAAACTTTTTGTATCGAAGGAATCAACAGCCGCCATCTTGTATGGGCTCGGAATCAGGATTTCGATAGAGCACTATTTTTTATTTTTGGACACGGAGCATCGAAATCGAGCTTTGACGACACCGTTCAGCGGACAATGACACCTTTATATCGCCGCGAAGGAATTTTTGGCGAAAAATCCTGGATTTAATCGGCGTTCGTCGGCCACAAAACCCTCGTATATCTAATTTCCCCTTCAGAGCGGCGCTTGCGTCCGTATTTCGCTCCGAGCGGTTATTGTTTACCGGACGCTTTTGGAGGACAGACAGCGCCGAGGAGACTATTTTGCAAAAAGATCTCATTTTTATGCAACCGTGCATTTTTACACGGAGCCAGACGATTTTTGCACGGAAAAAAATTGACGTCAGAAAATGGATCGCGTGCCGTTGCAAAATTAACGACGCTCGCGCGCGAGGACTCCTGTGGATATTTTATTTGGGATTTAACGTTGAATTCGCGGAAAGGAGGCGTTTTCTCTCGGTAATATAACGATGATAATGTGGGTGTTGGGTGTTGGATTATCATGGGGTGAATGGTGGTGGCGACGCGGGGCGCTGTTGCTGCTTTTTTGAGAAAATTCTCCGCCGAGCCGCTCCACACTCCCCACGTCTTTCAAAAGTAGGTAACATCTGTTTTTCTGACGAAAGGATCCTTCACTTTGAATTTTCCCCCACGACATTCGGCCAGAAGCTAATTTTAATCGCAATGGCTGAGAATGTGCTCGAAAGTGGCCCTCCAAGCGCGAAGCGAGCGAAGCTGACGGCACCTGCTCCAGACGCTTCAGGTAAAAGTCCAGCAGGCCTGATCCCAAACCTGCAAAATACTCTTCTGATAAACTCTTGTGAAGCACTGTAACACCTTTATTCACGCAGCTGCCAAATGAGTCCAGAGACAGTCGATCCAGTCGGCTTCACAGGTCGCTTACTTCACCCCGAAATTAAACCATCTAGTCGCCCTCATGTTGTTCAAAACTCGTATGACAGTACAAGAGAAGCGAGCTTTCATTGCGTGTTTTCCCATACAGTGTGAGTGAACGCTGACTGATATTTTGTGCTTTACAGAAGTCAGTCGTACGACTTTTTTCATACACGAGGGTGAATAAATAATAACAGGTATAATCTCCACCAATGTACTGTTTGGATATAATGTATATTGCATCCAAAGTTTAGGGAATCAAGTAATAGTTATCGATCAAACTTTTGTGCATGTAAAAATGCAACTGCTGTCCATCTAATAGAACCAGATGACATTTTTGTTACGCATTGCATCAGTCTGGTCATCATCGCATTCATCTTTCAGATCATCACGTTGAAAAGAGTTCCAGCTGAAAGTGCAGGAAAGAAAGCGACAGGTCCACGCGAATGTCCCGGGACAGTTTCTGAAAGCGAAAGTTTTAGTTTATGGTCGCTATGATACGGTTATAAATGTGCACGCAGTTATTATTGCTTACTAGGTAGTTCACACGTTAGTAAGTTTCACCATTTGCATTTAGACCCTTTTTTTAAAAACAAAAAAATAAAATGTTTTATCGGCAACCATGCGTTTGCTAGCTTTTGTTAAAAGCACTTTTGAGAAATGTTAATCTCTCATAAAGCGAATATTCATAGCAGTTTTATAGAAAAAGCGTTTTTGTTTTACATGGAGCGGGTCGCCCTTTCATGGGCGCCGCTATTGAGGTCACATGACCAACCGTGTCGTAAACATGAATCTGTCTAAACATAAGACAAAAACTTATTGAGTGCACTTTTGAGACTTTTAAGATATTAAAAGTGCATGGCTGGCCACTCGAAAAGCCAAATTAGCACTTTGTGAGTGCGCAAAAGTCTTTCAGTTTGTCTCAAATGTGGCAAGCACTCCTGCTTTGTTCAGTGGGATGAATTTTGCTCAAATTATGAACATAAACACAAACCAGACCGAGTTCAGAGACATGCAGTTCTGCTGTTTCTGAGCTTGCTAGTCAAAATAGTTGATAATTGTGTGCTTAGACTAGTTAACCAAGTGTTTGGTATTTGCTGTGTCGCCAAGTTAGAAGAGCACTCTGTTGTAATAGCTTGTAAACCTGTTACTTTTAGGCCCGTTTGAAGCATCACCTCAGCTGTCATTAACCACATAAATGGCTGTAGTGGCCATCACAGTGTGCATGCTACAGATTTGCATCATGCGTGCGATGACTAGATCTCAAATGTGTTAAAAACTCGGCACGTACAGGTTGTATAAAGTTCAGCATCCCCTCCTTTATACTGATCAGCATGTAGCCTAATGCATGTCTGATTATCTATGTCCGCAGGCAGCTAGTGTGTTTGTAAGTAAACTTGAGCTCTCGGTTTAATAGCCGAGAAGTCTTGTTGCACCTGTAGAGACCTGTTTCTCTAGCTTCTGTGCTGTTCATTCACAAAGTAGTGCTTGTTGGACCATCACACGCTACAGCATCCATTTGCCTGCGTGCGTTCAGGCTATATTACTTCATGATATATTTTTATTTTGACAGGTGAAGTGTGTAATTTGTTTCAGGAAGTGTTTTTCCACCATCGGGCTGAACGATTCCAGTTGCTTTTGGACTTGAGCAATGCGGGTATAATGCCTGTAGTGATTAGAGGTCAACTGATGTATCGTTTTGCCGATTAATTGGCACCGATAGTTGATTGCTGGAACTATCGGCTATCTGCACAAATCCATGCTGATAGTTTTTTCCGGGTTGCGTCTGTTGCTGGAGTGGCTGATTATACAGTTATACAGTACTCTGGCTGTTTGTTTTGACACATGAGGCTGACTTTTCCATTAAATTACATTATATTTGTCCTAAATCATTGTTAATGTACATAATGACTTCATCCTAGGCTGTAAAATTGTTTGTCTTTCTGTGGCTTCAATAAAGTCTGTATGCTTCATATAGAGAGCTGTAATATAGATCACACTTTTTCTTTCCGTTTTGCTCTTGTTTTTTTTTGTTTTTTTAAACACCAAACTTCAAACTCATCTATGCCACTTTTTTGATCATTCTTGAAGTGAACTTTTACCCGTTTGGTGATTAAATAAACTGTTTTAGACCACCGCTTGAACTGAATGTGACGCGTCCGCTGTGTGTGATTCCTGATACCCACTAGTCCTAGACGTGACGCTGCGCTTTTTGCCCGGTGTACGACTGCCATATTTTGTTATTTTGATTAGATAATCATCACGTGTTCTAGAATAGAAGCAATTACACTGTGAGAATATACAATATCCATATGTATGTAATTTCAATTTTATGTCTAGATATTTAAAGATGGCCATCTAGAGTGTGTACATTTCAACATCTATTAAAAAATTTTTAAATTTTGAAGTTGCTTCTGTTAACATTAGTTAATGAACTAATTAATATTTAATATTAATAATTTTATTCATGTACAAAGTATGGTTCAGTACTGTTTTTTTTTTTTTAACTATCAGTTGATTAATCTGTATCGGCCAGTGTGGTCCAACCTAACTATCGTATCGTAAAATCCACTATCGGTCGACCTCTTAGTAGTGATGTGATTATGGTTTTCTAGAATAGTGAAGTATGCAGTTCGTATTTCGTATTGTAGAAAGTTTGGGAATTTGTATTCTGAAAAGTTCTGTTATCAACCCTAAACTTTGCAATCCGACTCTCAATTTAGTTTACGTTTTCATACACTAATGTATTCCAATCAAAAATTCAACGCATGTGCAGTGCCCAGTCACCGCGTTCAAAACTGGAAGAAAGCTTTTGCGATAATGTTGCAGAAGCTATCATAAGAATAATTGTCATTTTTGCTTTGCTGACATGACATATCTAATAGGAAAACTTGGTAAAGCTCAGAAGAGCTTTTTTTGTGCAAATATATAGTAAATATTCAGTCTTCTCCACTGAATTGTACGACAATGATAAACATATGCATGTTTGTAAGACAAAAAGCATACGTAAACCAAAGTTTATTAAAAATGTCTCTGGTAAACATATGGGTCATACGCACTGTTATCCGATTGAGAAGATTGTATTCACATGTTTACATGCTTACTTTTTTTCCAGTTGATAAGATTATTTAAGATCTACACCACCCGTTTCAATCTGATTGAACTTTTAATTTTGATTGAGCTCAGTTGGATCGATTGAGGTGTTTACATGAGGGCTTTTCAATACGATTACAAACTGATAACATGGGTAACATAAGCCCCTCCCACACAGCGCATTTATCCTGGAAAATTGCCAAAGTGCCTTCTGTGTGAACACGGCAAAAATCGGTTCGTTTGCGTCATCAAGCCAGCAGCTGTTTACCCCGTTGCTTAGTAACGACGGCGCAGGAGAAGGCGGCAAAATGTGTGGCATTGCTCTCCTCTCTTTTATATTTATGTCTTTGAACCGTTGATTTTGTTTCCATTTGCTTCTTTAAATAGTCTGTTTTAAAATAATACCTCTAAAGCTAAAAATCATAAAAATTGGTGATGCACCAAAATGAAAAATATTGGCAGAAACCAAAAATTCTGAACTCGCTGGGCCAAATATACTTTTTTTTTTTGGAAAAACAACAAAATCTATTAATTTTATATTTTTCAGAAGATATTTTTTTATAAATTGACTATAGAAGATTTACAATTTTGAATTTAAACAAAACTACTTGTCTTATTCTACATATATGCTAATTTTGGCATATTTCAGCTGAAAACTAAATATTTTAGTCTCCGAAATGTGCTAATTGAGAAATTGCTAATCAAGTAACCTAAAGAGATGAATGCAAAATTCTGAACTTTGTCAGTGAAGAGCATTTTCATACCAAAGCAGGGATTTGGTTCGAAACAGAGAATGCAGTGTTTGTGAGCTGGGATATAAAGCAGGAAACATCACACTTTTAAAAGATGGGATTCAGACCTATAAAAACTTTTAGTGGTAAGCCTTGTGACCAAACCAGCCCTGTGTTAACCTTCCACAACGGTGCCAAGAGTTCTCTCTGTCCACTCCACTGTTGTCTATCAGCAGCAGGTCTGGCCTAAAAAGCCTTGTGAAACCTGAACCCGGTCTGCTGCTCAGAGCCAGCACGTGCTCGCAGTCTTTTGTGTGCAAACACTCCTAAACCCGAGAAGGAATTATAAGGATATACAGTATCATCTTCAAATCCTGATTCACCGTTTGTTGTTCTGCTGTTCTTAGGACATAAAGTAGGGCTGGCTAAAAATATAGATTTTTATGATCTTCATTCTTGATGTCGATTCTTAAAATCCCAAGTGTTTTAATCTATGCCAGTGTTTCCTAAACCACATTTGACCACATCATTGCTTGTGTTCATGAGTTTATAGTTTTATAACGATTTTACACATTATAATACTACATTTTACACATGAAATGCAATTGAAATTTCAGTTAGTATCTGGAGAGCAGTTTGTGGTTGTTGACTTATTATTTTTGTTTAGTTGTTTAGTGGGCTCTGTTGTTCATTTTTAAAATTAATATTTTTGTAATGTACAAAGTTAGAGAGATCCCTATTTATTTACAGCATTTGCTGAGAGAGTATTTCTTTATTAATGTTCAATAGTTTGAGGTTGGTATAATTTTTAATCAATTTTTTAATTCTCTCTGTTGAAAGAAATCTCTTATGCTCACCACTGCTGCATTTATTTGATAAAAAATAGAGTAATATTTTGAAATATCATTACAATTTAAAATAGCTGTTTTTTTATTTGAATATATTTTAAAATCTAATTTATTCTCTATTTGTCTCTTGTAATAAATGTTATGCGTCCTTACTGAATATAAATATTAATTGTGCTATTGTAGTATCAAAATCGATATTATAACTGAGAAATGCCCAAATGAACCCTAATGAAATCAGATTTAGAATGAATTTGGAACAACATGGGTAAATTATGACAGAATGTACATTTTTTAATAAACAGCCCCTTTAACATCCCATGGCGTAAACAATTGAATATCATTATGTTGAGATTGAAATGTAGGATTTAGGGAGCGACTGAAAGTGACAGAGATGGATAGCTGAGCTAAAAGTCTTGGTTTATATGTATCCGTTGCTATCCTCCCCATCCGAGTGAAATCCCAGGCGAGGCACACCTGTCCCAGATCAGACGGCCCGCAATCTTTCAGACGCTGGGAACGACAGCTGTGGTCTGCTGCTGTGCGAAGAGACTATTTATAGCCTGCTGCCAGACCCACTATAACAAGCTTCAGTGCGGTGATGGAGGGAGAAATCTGGATCCCCGTTGGGACTCGAGACTCCAAGGTGCTTCCGAATGTGTACGTTGCTTTGCATTTTGGCTCTGCTCCAAGCTCGGAGAGGGCGGGACGTTGGCACTAGATATCTGAGTGTGTAAGTGAGCATGTGTACGAGTCTGGCTCCGTGATGTGGATCATTAAACAGCGAGCCGCCCCGTGAGAGAGCGAAAGAAAAGGGATGATCCCTACTCCTGCCTCCCTCGTGTTTAGCACCTGCTGTGTCTGGCAGCGTGTCTGTGTTTACTCTCGAACTGGTGTGACCTCAGTGCTACCCGTGCTGCATCTCAATCAGAGCCGCGGATAGATGCACAATCAGAGCTCGCCGTTAACGCTTGTCCGGGATAAGTGGATTTTGTGAAGGGGCAAGTGAAAGAGAATTGTACTTGCCTGACCGGACAAGTAACATGATTAAAATGTCAATAATAAACAGGACAGCACCGACAGTTTGGCGGGAATGATTCTGATTTTATTACTTTCAGTGTAAACGGGACTGATAACAGATAATGTATTGACAGTATCAAGGTCTCGTCAGTTGAGGCTTGCACAGCCTGTCTGACTCGTGGAGAAATCTAAATTAATAAGCGCAACAGCACACACAAAGATATAAACATGAACAAACATACTGCGGTAGAAAAAAAGATAAATATTCTATATAATACATGATATAGCTTGCCACCATTCATCTTTGCATCATTACATCACGTCTGTAAACATAAAGAAGGAGTCACGGCCAGTATGCTATATCGCACGTGAGGATGCTGCAGGTGGCGGATCATTTATAGCCTTTTCTCACAGCAGCTGGAATAATTAAATTTATCATTTTGATGGCAGATTGTAATCCAGAAAGGTCCAAACGACAATCATCAGTGACAATTGGAGATTCACCCGTAGTCAAAACCAAAAGACTTCGGACTGCGGAGTGGCTACAGAAAAAAAGAGAATGCAACTGGGCCCTTGTAAGAATAAATATCGGCAAGGTTTTTGAAAAGGTGGCTTGAACTCCGTGTTTGAAGGGGTTTAAAACGGACGCAGAGACTGCTTTTTTTCTGCTGGACAGGTAAGACATTTCAGTGGTTCATTGGGTAATTAGGCAACAGTAGCACACTTGTTCGCGTAATCCATACAGTCATGGAGTTTCCTTTGTTGTGCTTTGTTTTCTCGTTTTGCTATGATATGAGCTAAGCGATTGTTAGATTTAATCACCATTGGTAGCACGATTTATTGTCATGATTTTTTTCCCTCAGTTGATCAGAGCAAAAGTGGCAGACATGTTACTTGTTCAGATGACATTTTCCGGTGGAAATTCTTTTTTGCTTATTTTGGTTAAACTTCCAAGACGTAGAATCTGTGATTATGAAGTACAGTATCCACACAAGCGTGGTGTGCCATACATACTCTCAAAACATTAGATTCATCCGCGCTGAGGATCCGTGCTTATGCACAACCCACGCAAAAGCCCTATTCGCACGGGATTGGTATTATCTGGGGACCTCGTGTGATTTAGAAATGAACCCCCCCACACACACACACACACACATCTGAATTCCGTGTGGCGCATTCGCAACTGTTTAAAAATTTCACATATTTTTTTGCACCAAATAGTATCGATAAAATGTAAACGATACCCATCCCAAGCTACAGCCCAACAAACAATAAGAGAAAAAGAAAGAATCACTCACTGCTCTTAACTAAGTAACTTCTGTAGCTTTAATGGATATTTGTGTATATTTACTCCATACAATTTAGGTAATTTGTATCTAATAGGCTAGTCTGTCTGAGTGCTCAGCCCGCCTGTGGATGAAATCCTAGAAACGCTCCTGTATAGCGATATGACCCTGCACCCAAAATACTATGAAAACACTCCAACGCAGCCTCCATTCTTCGCGAAAGATGGATAAAAAGGTGCACATGAAACAAAAACCTTGAAAAATGTATATACGACCCCGCCAAATCCTGGCCAAATCACAGAGATGCCGATTCGCACGGGACTAATATTGTCACAGGACCTCGGTGTTCGACGAAATACGGTAGGTCATTTGTGGGGGAAGTTTTGCTTTACAAATTACAGACATGGCCGATTCACACGGGATTATGATCACAGACAACCTCCACAATTATTACAAATGACTAGAGGTCACCAGGTAAAACTAATCCTGTGCGAATAGGGCTAAAGATGAAAATTCTGCAAATAACGGCAGTTGTAGGTTTCAAACAGATATGGCGACAAAGAGGCAAAAACTTACGGACTACAGCTTTAATATGAACTGACTTAAATTTTAGACACATTATTGACCGTTTTTGCTCCATTTCGCTAACGGAAATAGTTCTAAGCAAAGCCACAGCAGAGCAGTCGTGCATCTCTGAGTAACACACAACAGTGTTTCGTCACTGAATGATTCAGCATTTTTGCACGAATCGGATGAGTCAATGATTCAGTGAGCCATTCATAAAAACAGTCAATGACTTGCTCATTAAGACACTGACTTGCTGCCACCTACTGGTGGTTTGGTTTCATATTTAAAAGTATCATTGTATTTTTCCAACATTTCATATTTGTATGTTAAAAAAGTAATACAATAATCTTTTAACATTATTTATGCATTTGCAGTTTTACAGTGTAAATGCATTTATGGAACCTCTTATCTTCATTAAACCGTATGAATAAATACGTCTAAATGGCACTTTTGATGCAGCTTCTGTGTTTCCTCTGCAGTGGAAAGATAGTTTGTTGATACTGATTACATTTAAATGGTATCATCCATACAGTGTCTTATTATTCTAACTGAATGTATTGATAAAATGTAAGAATTTGAGGTAAATGATGACACGTACATTTAATAAGGTTAGGAAAATATTGCCCTTCATAAAGCTAAAAAGTGTCCTAGAAATCAATTTAAGGCAAATATCACAAATATGCTGATTAAAGTAAGATCGGTTAGAGCACTGATGAGACTATTGCTTCAGAATAAATTACATTTATGCCAAAAAAAAGCACATGTCAATGTTGTTCTGGGAAATACCGTTGAGAAATTGACCAAGATTTCAGGGCTGCCAAAATATAGGCTACTTTCAGAATGGGAAACTAGTGTGTGAAATACTGTGTAGTATATACTGTGTTCTGCCTACTATTTTATCTAGAAATAGCTTGTGAAATGGTATGCTACAGTAAATATTACAAACGTAGTCATTTGCCACACTAGTGTATGGCATACTGAACAGTATTTACTGCCTGCCATTTTCTAAAATAGTATGTGAAACAGTCTTCAACAGTAAATGTTTCAAACAGTTGTACACTACTTTGTCGCTTGTCTTTACTAGTGTGCAGCATACTATGTACATACTGTATACTGTCTGTGATTTTATAAAAATGTCTATATGAAAGTCTGCAGTGATAAATAATACAAAGAGTAGTATGCTACATTGTCTCTTGACCTCACTAGTGTACAGTAAAGTATGCAGTATGCACTAGGGCTGCAACAAACGATTATTTTGATAATCGATTAATCTAACGATTAGACCGATTAATCGACTAATCATCGATTATTCCGCTGATTAATCAGTAGGCATTTTTTGATTATTCATCTTTTGCAATTAGTTAAAATATTGAGTTATACATACTATTATGAACGGTAGAGCCCTGCATTTCAGCCCGGGCCCGACGGGCCACAACTTTTTTACGCCCCTCGGGCCGGGCCAATTTTCATGTCAGATGTGGGCCGGGCCTCGGGCCTGTTTTAGGCTTCTCCTTATTTTTATATTTTAGACATCCATCAATTAGTAATGAAAAAAATATTGCCGCGCTAGTGGAAACAACACGAGACCGAGCACAACGTTTTGTTGATATTGTGAGTGCACACAAATAAAAGTAGACCCTTTACAGTTATGAATGATGTATTACTCTTACCTTTATGAGCAAAAATGGTGTATCCACTGAAAAAAATGCAAGTGATTGCGCTATCGCCTCCATGTCCTGCAAAGCACGCTTTAGCTTCCACTCAACGCGCAAACTATTGGATATAGCGCACATTTATCTAGGTTTAACGTTTAAACATTGTTATATGCTGGAACTGTTTTATATCTATAGATTTTATTTTAGGCAAGTCGTGATGATTTGAGAAGGCTAAATTGATCAAACATAAGGCTCACTGTCTTCCGCTGGCCGCTTGGTCGTTACTTAAAAAAACAAAAACTTATATTTAACGAACAAAAAATGCTCCAAATGTTTTTCTAAAATAACTTAATAAAAAACTAAACAAAATATAATAACTTTGCCATTACATACAAAACTGAACTATTATAATAGCTGAAACAGTAGTATAAGCTGTTTTGGGAGAAGGGGGAAAAAAAAGACGGGCCAGGGCCGGGCTAGGGACTATATTTGAGGCCCATGCAGGGCTTTAATGAATGGTAAATGAGTGGAGCGCTGAGCGGAGCACACACGCATAGAGCGGGATAATACGCAGAGTGTCACACCACGTGAAAGTGAAACCTGAGCGGTGAACTAATTTTCGGCAGCCGGAATTTCGGTGCATTTCTAATTATTTGCGAGATCAGAAATGGATATTATATAATAGATGCTTTTTTGAACATTTTAGCAATTTAAAAATATTAAAAAATGATTTTTTTACACCCCGGTTGGGAAACACTGCATTAGGTCATATGAGATCAAACTACTCGACAACAAAAATATTTGTCGACAATTTTTTATTGTCGACTAATCGTTTCAGCCCTAATATGTACCATATACTACCTGTGATTTTCTAATAATAGCATGTGAACAAATAAGTCCTAATATTAATTAAATATTAATATTAGCCTAATAATAAAAATAATAATAGTAATCGTCTTGTTATCATCAAAGGCATAAGCCACAGGCGATATCTTTGGCTATCGTCGATATGCGATACTATCGTCTATCGACACAACCCTAGTTGAGTATACTTTGAAAGCTGTGCGGACGCGGCTGTGCGCGATAGGGCTGAACGATTTTGGAAAATAATCTAATTGCGATTTTTTTTTTTACCAATATTGCGATTGCGATTTAATATGCAATTTTTTTTTTTAAGCTCTTTATGTTCTGTATTATTCAACAAAGACAAGCTATAAATCATTGTATAGTATGACCAACACACTATTAGATAGATTACCGATCTGATCTTCAAGTCGAACACACCTCTTTACTCTCGCCTGTCACGTGACCGTGTAATCGCAGCCTCTGCGATTGAAAAATCAAAATTTTTCATATCGCGATATTATCGCAAATGCAATTAATCGTTCAGCCCTAGTGCGCGAGACGAAGCGGTGCGCGGAATGTGAAGTACACCCGGCCTTTAGAATTATAGCTTGATTTTCTGTTATTAAGCAGCTGTCCAGTGTGGAGCTAGCTAATGATAAAATCTTTTTATTAGTGAATGCAAACATTTTTACATTTAAGTGATAGTTTGGTTTTCAGAGATCAAAGCTTAATCTAGCTCAGGACTGTTTTGATTGTTATAATCCTATAAGGTGTTTTAAGAGAGATTATGTTATGAATAAACTAATTAATCCAAAAATAAAATGTCTTATCACTTTGTTCCATATCGATATGACATGCAAAGGAGATACTAGGCAGAATGATGCATCAGCCCGTTAGTTACTTTTACTTACAGATAATTAAATGGTGAATGAGAAAATCTCTCTGACATCTCATTTTATGTGCCAAATATATTTATTTGTATTGTAAAACATAATTGTAATTGTACAATAGTTATATACTTATAACATTTTCAGTTTGACAGTTTGACATTTTCAAAAGCTGAAGTGATTACCTTTCATTTATTATTTATTTCATTTATTCATTTATTTCATTTACTAGTTAGAATATGTGTAACTCAATATTTTAACTAATTGTTAAAGCTGAATAATACTGATTAATTGGTCCACTAGTGCGTGGCATACTATGCAGTATGTAGTGAGTACTGTCAGATTTGTTTTTTTTTTTAGAAATAGTATTTAAAAACAGTGCAGTGGTAAATGTCACTTGATCACACTAGTGCATCATACTATGTAGTATGTACTGTCTACTAGTGATTTTATAAAAAAAAATGGCATGTAAAATGGTCTTCAGTGGTAAACGTAACAATTGGTAGTATGCTAAATTGCCGCTTGACCTCACTAGTGTGCAGCATACTGTGCTGTATGTACTGCTTACTGCCTATGATTTTATAAAACTAGTATATGAAACAATCGGCAGTGGTAAATGTAACAAACATTGTCACTTGACCCCACTACTGTTTGGCATACTATTGGCAGTATGCGCTGTATATACTACCTACGATTAAAAGAAACATATGAAACAGTCTTCAGTGGTAAACGTAGCAAACAGTAGTACACTACATTGTCACTTAAACCTCACTAGTGTGTAGCATGTACTGTATTCTGCCTGTGATTTTATAAAAACAGCATGCAAAACAGTCTTAATGGTAATCATTACAAAATCGCAGGCGATTCATTGCCGATTTTGAACGCGATTTTGTGTAGCTTGTCAGTGAACTACGGCTCTGTGTAGTAAATGCCGCTCCATCTGAAAGCACGTGCTGGAGATTTACTACTAATCACAGGAGCGGGTGTACTGACGAGATGCGCATGAAAATCGCATTCGATTTTTTGCACAGCCCTACTAACAGCTATCGTTAGTCTCACTGTCACGGAGGTGATTGAGAACGTCTCCTTCCTCCCAGCTGTTCTGATGTATCGTACACACTCCTGTGTGTGTGTGTGTGTGTGTGTGTGTGTGTAACGTGTCAGTCGTTCATTAGCAGGTTTTAGTAGATGAGGTGGATTTATTAAAGCTGTTAGCAGACTCAGCGGCATATCGACTCATGATGGCATATTGATTTAGACTACTACTCTCTCTCTCTGCTGTTTTCCCTCACAGCATTTATGGTGTCTAAACCACAGCTTCCGTTAGACCCTTAAAGGGATAGTTCACCCAAAAATGAAAATTTGATGTTTATCTGCTTACCCCCAGGGCATCCAAGATGTAGGTGACTTTGTTTCTTCAGTAGAACACATATGATGATTTTTAACTCCAACCGTTGCAGTCTATCAGTCGTATAATGCATGGCAATGATAACAAAATCTGAAACTTAATAGACCTTAGTCAGAGTTGACCGTATATTTATTTTGCAGGAATGCGGAGTCGAAATTCACCATTTTCAAGGTTAAGTTGTAGAAACCTTTTTTTTGTTGTTCCTTTTTTTTTATTGGAAAAAATATTTAATAAACCATAATTTTAATTATGTATGTATTTATTGATTTCATAACTATTCTATATATTTCAATCAGAAACACATGGGACACAAAATATGATTTTTAAAAGAATTAATTTATACAGTAAATTACATATATTAAATTACAGTAAATTACAATATTACACTAAATCTGCGAGTCCTCTTACAGAAAAAAAGTATCTATTTCAAGTGATCATACACATTTTTTTAATGCATTTTGGTAATTTCCAACCACTAATTGTTATGCAATTTCCCAATATTTGTTTATAAGTACAAAACCTAAGGTTTTGCGGCATTCCTTAAAATGTTCCTGCCAATTTTTTCTTGTTTTTTCTTTTTCTTTTAATTTTATTGAAACTTATTTTATTTTTAATAATTACAGTAATTGTGACATGTCATGAATGCATTAAGTTACATGATTTTTTATATTTTTTTGTTTTGCACGACTTGGAGTTTTTAGGTAAACGTTCATATCTTATTATCGAATTAAATTTTATGCAATTTTCCAATATTTGCATAAAAATACATGGATAGAAACCTGGCTAATGATATTAGGGATGGGGGGAAGTAGTGCTGGGCGGTATACCGGTTCATACCGAATACCGGTGTTTATTAGACTTTGGCACTAGATTTAGCAACTTTCAGACCCTTTTAGCGAACTTTTTCCATAGAATATTCATACTGACAAACCTAGCGACTTTTTTGGATAAACCTTAGCTATGGTTCAGTTGTCCAGCCTGCACGGGCCCGGGTCCAACTTTCAAAATAATAGACGGGTCCGGGTCGGTTCAGTGTAGCACATTTACGGGTCTCTTCGGGTTCGGGTGCGAATTTTTGGACCCGTGTAGACCTCTACCTCACAACCTCAAGAAGAGAACAAATAATCACACACAAAGTTAAATTTCTCTCTCTCTTTGTTTCCTCAGAGTTGGGTTCACTTTCCTGGGATGACCTGGAGAACGATCTTCCAGATGAGCTGATACCTAATGGAGACCTGGGGATGATGTCCATGTCCTCTAACGGCGGGGCTACAGGTACAGGCAGTCACGGCCCCATGGTCCCCGATGCTGCTGCCAAGCACAAGCAGCTCTCCGAGCTCTTACGGCCGGGAAGCAGCGCTGGGTTGAACTTGGCCAGTCCGCAGCCCGGCGGCATCGGACCTCAGCTGGGTGGGCTTGGAAAGAGTCCCCTGGGCCAGGGCTCCCCTTCCCACCCCTCTCAAACACAGAAACCAGGCGGCACTCCCGGGATGCAGGGCAATAACGCCGGCTCAGCTGGCATGGGACTCGGCACGGGATTTAACCAGGCCATGCTGAACAGCGGCATGATGGGACAGAATGCGGCCGGACAGCCAGGTCAGGTGATCAATGGGACTCTCGGCTCTGTAGGCCGCGGTCGAGGAGCGCCGGGGATGCAGTACCAGGGTGCCGGCATGCAGGTGGCAGCTTCTGTAGGGGCGGGAGGAGCAGCGGGGGCGGCAGCACCAGGAGGAGCGGGGAATGTCCTGGCAGAGACACTCACACAGGGGGCGCAACAGATGGGCATCAACACCCAGCAAGCCGGAAATATCAACAAGGTGAGATGGCCTGTTTCCTTTGCTGTGGTTTCGCTCATTTTGAGTTCAGAGTCTTGAGAAGATTTAAGATTTTTTTTTGGCGCGAATGAAAATGGTCCCTGATGAATATCCCTATTATCAATTCATGTGTATTTAAATACAATTTTCAAATTGCATGTAAAAAATGTATTCTGTTAGAAGACATAGGCTACACATTTACCGTATAAATTCCTAGTTGAGCATCACACAAATCATGTAACTTTACCTCAGGTCATGTCACTGAATAATTTTTCCAGATGATTGGCTATTGCTTTCCAGAATATTCTGATAGTCATAAAGCAGCTGCCGCTGATAGCTAGTAGGGATGCTCCAATCCCCCTTTTTCACCTCCGATTCCGATTCCGATACCTAGGGTTCAGTATTGGCCGATACCAGTGAAGTTTTTTTTTTTTTTCCCATTTAAATAAATGTAGAATTTATATATCTCTGTGTGTGGAACTGATAATCATTCTTTCACAATCTACTAAATACAGACTACTTCATTATAAAGAAAAATAAACTATAAATATGAAAATATATATGTATATTCATAATCTATGACAAAAATATATCATACACTAGGTTAGTGGATAATTCGGTGGCAAAAGTTATTCTAGAAAAATCAGTGCACAATAATTTTAGAAATCCAAACATTTAGTGAAAAAACAATATTTTGTGGGTACAAATTGCTATTTGTATTATTATAAAATCCATTCATTAAAAACATTCATGAATCAACACGGAGTCACAGCACGCAGCGCTTTGCATTAAAAAGTGCAAAGCACAAAGGGAAGAGAAATTGATGCGTAGTGTATTATATCTGTGCAACAGTTATTGAGCCTTTCTTTTAACAGTTTTAAATTTCAGTTACTGTGCGCGTTAAAAACTATTTATAGTCTTTTATATGCCCGTGTTTTGTTTTCACAGACACCTGGTAACAAGTAACAAAACAACATTAAACTCTGGCAAGAAGATAAAGTCCTTTACTAAATACAGACTACTTCATTATAAAGAAAAATAAACTATAAATATGAAAATATATATGTATATTCATAATCTATGACAAAAATATATCATACACTAGGTTAGTGGATAATTCGGTGGCAAAAGTTATTCTAGAAAAATCAGTGCACAATAATTTTAGAAATCCAAACATTTAGTGAAAAAAACATTTTGTGGGGAACAAATAAAAGTGTTGCACTAAATATGGTAAAATGTTACACATTGCAATTTATATTATAAAATCCATTCATTAAAAACATTCATGAATGTATTTATATATAAGTAT
>NW_015632032.1:145853-154301 GCF_001515625.1 Sinocyclocheilus rhinocerous
GCAAAATCATAGACATTTATTTACAAATCAAGTATAATAATGGGAACACAGAATGATCTTGGCGAGAGCTTTACCGAGCTGACTGTCGTAACCAAACGTGACCAGGGTTTAAAGGCTGAACGAATGACTGAATGCCACAACGGAGAAAAGAGTTTGTGTGAACTTTATTGTAAGGACTTAAATATTCATATGTAGCTCACATTAAAGGGATACGGTTTCTACGTGTGACCGATACCCGATTCGACAAAAAATGGCAGTATCGGAGCCGATACCCGATATGAATATCGGATTGGTGCATCCCTAATCGCTAGTGTAGCGTTTTGTTTGCACGTTATAAACCGCAAATAATTTAATATATTTATTAAAATAGCGGTGGTGGCTTGATCAGTGGCTACAATTTCGATTTCTGTTTTACCCAGAAGTAACGATTTTGTTCCCTGTTTTGTTCCCTTTGCGAATATTTTTTGCAATATTCTGATTTTTATCATTTCAGTTACTAACTGATGTTTTTGTTTTATTTTTTCATCTAATTGTGCCAGTGTTGTTGTTATTATCTAAAACTGTTCAATTGTTTTCGCTAATTGAAATAAAGGTTAAATAAAATATTAAATGAAAAATGTAAACTTAACTTTAACGAAAATTTGGCCTTGGCAACTAACTAAAATAACATGAGTTGATGTACTAAAATTACTAAAAACTAAAATAAAGCTAAATAGAAATAAAAAAACAACATAACTAACACAACAAAATTACTAAAATTAAAATGAAAACTGAAAATATAAAAATAAAAACTAATTCAAAATATTAATTCTATAATGGTGTATAAAAATAATAAAATAACACTGAAATGTGTGTCTCATTTCCTCTTTTTTTTTTTACATGTAGATTTACCGTTGTCATCATCTAACGCTCATTTAACGGAAAAATAACATTAACAACAGTAATAATTAACATTGTTAAGTGAAATCTTTGCAAATACTGTTTTCGTATTGTACATTATCATGTTGTGATGACGATAATCACTTTTAGCCTCTACAGCAATTGTTTTTTTTTTGTGATATTTTATTTTTTTATTTTACTTTCACAAAATAGTAGGGTGAATTCAAGTAAATGAGGACACTTTTTGCAATTGAGATTCACCATTGAATTCAGCCATTTTAATATTGGCTTTTTGGTATCGGCAATCATTTTATTATTGGTGCATCCCTACATTTAAATTCACACGTATACCATCAAGTGGCTCTGTATTAAGTTATGACAGTGGTGTTTTGTGAAATATGTTTCATATCTTTTGTAACGCTCCAGTATTGCGGTGGAATCCGATCGGTGTGTAAATCAGGCCGTGCGTCCAGTTTGATCTGTCAGTGTAGCAGCAGACGGACTCACATTATCACTCTCTATCTGGAGCCGCGCTGTGCTGCCTCATTGTTTGATTACATGAGTCATTCCTGCACTTGTGTTTTTTATTAGGCTTAAATGCTTGCATTACGAGAGCAGTTGCATGCCAGAACGCTCTTAAACTCTGCCATTTTGTTTGAAGTCCTGCTATAACGCCAGCCAGCCGCAGAATTATGCTTGATGGGAAGGCAAATGAAAAGCTCTCAGTGTAAAGTGGCATGTTACATGCATACACATCTCATCTGTGCTCTATGCAAATTTGATGAACAAAAAGCGTCTCTATGATAGATGGGTTACTGACTGATGGGGTCTGAAAGCAGCACTTGAATGTCAGAAATGGCAGGTGTGTGCATTTGTATTACGAATTCAAATCCCTAGTAATTTATAGGGGTTAGTGCTGAAAAATGCTTGAATTTTGCATTTCTTAAAAATTAATCATTACACCCCCCTGCATCACAGTTGCTGAATGAAATCCAATACTAGTTTCTTACTAATTTTCAGGTGCTGATTCCAAAAATAGTTATTATTATATAAAAATAAATAGAGTTTCAACTTTCAATTGATAACACATGCTTTTTGAACTTATTTCATAGGGCCCTAAAAATGTAATTTTTATAAAACTTTTAATAAATTGTTAGTAGATTATATAAGTTTCATGATTTCAGTTAATTAGACATGCCTTTTGATTACTAAAATTTAATTTAACCATTAAAAAGGAGTCCAGAAATAAATAAATGCAAGACAATTTGTGGAAAATTAAATGGAATGCTTGGAAAAAAGAAGAAAAAAGTTTGTGTTCATGTAAAAAAAATTTTTTACATTTGAGTATTTGAACATATTTTTCCCCAATCCTTTAGAGATGTTAAATTATACATTTTGAATACTACTTCTTGATTAAACTTTTGACATTTGACTGCTTCTGTTATTTTTATAAGTGCATTAAAGGGTTAGTTTAAAATTACCCAAAAATGAAAATTAGCTTGTGTTTTACTCACCCTCGAAGCATCCTAGGTGTAGACAGTGATAGCTCTCTTTATTCTATTGCATTTATTTGTGCTGTTGTTTGCAATTTTTTTTATTTGTTCTTATTTTATTACTGACTTTTTACTTGTGTTTTTTTTATGAAAATAAAACTTTGCGTTGAAGAAAAGTAGATTTTTGTTTGTATATGCTGTCAATTATAGTTCTTAGAAAGAAAATCGGAATCTGCAAAAATCGGTATCGGCAGATCACACTAACAAAAAATCGGAAATCGGAATCGGCCAAGAAAATTGCAATCGGTGCTTCTCTAATTAAAACAATTATTAAAACTTTATCATAATAGTTATTGTCCTTGGTGTGAACAGGCCTTTAGTTTTTAAAGTCAGCATGAAATAAAAATTCACCCTAACTATTTTCTAAATGCATGTTATTGGTCTTATTGGGAACAATTTATTTGTGCAGGTTTTTTAATTTTTAAATTTTTAATCAAAATATGCCGTACTTTTGCCAGACTTCTCCAATCATTTCGTCCACTTAAATCATGCTTCTTTCTTACAATCGACTGCAAGCTCTCGTTCAGATCTGCCTCCATCCAATCAACAAGTCTCGCCGTACATGTTTTCTTTTCTGATTATGTTACACTCAGACATGCGTCACAATACTAAATAAAAGTCTCTACTTTCATCACAAAATTTCTTCATTGGTCCACTGTCAAATAAACAACATGTGAGTTTAGACAGACATGAGGGTGAATAAGTGACTGTCGGTGTGAAACAGAGCAGAGGACACGAGTGAGGAAATCCTGGGCACGATGCAGATCTGCAGGGAGAGTGAATCCTGGCTGCGCCGACAGAGAGATAATGTGTGTGTGTGTGTGTGTGTGTGCGGATGAGTATGCACAGAGAGTAGCGTGAGAAGTGTGTTGGTGTGCATGAATGAGTGAGCAGAGCGGAGGGAGGGAGGGGTGCAGGAGGGGCGGCCGGTGCGTGTGTCACTCAACTGGCCTCTTTTATCTGGTCTGCTGGAGCGATATCAACAGAGGAGAGCGGATGGCCGGCACGCTGCTGGAGGAGGGGGGGGGGCTGTTTATATTGAGCGGCTCCACTTGATTTATTAAACAACAAATATAAGTTAGATCAAAATTATTGTTTTGTTTGATTGACATGTATGAGAGTGGCATTTAATTGGCCGTTTACTGTGACGCCGCGGTCACGCTAGAGCATACAAAATTTCTTCGAACACTGCAGTGGTCGTGATGTGACGTCACACTCTGCAGCATTTTTTTAAAAACTCCAATTCAACATAGGGCTGGACAATAATTCAATATCAATATGTATCGCGATATAATTTTTTTCAATAACGGTGATATGATTTTTAAACACATTTCCGATATTTCGATATACAGTGGGTACGGAAAGTATTCAGACCCCTTCAGATAAATAGTGTTCATATCGATATCGGAATTATATCGTGATATCAATATTGGCCATATCGTCCAGCCCTAATTCAACACATAACAAATAGTAATAAATCCAAAATGTAAAAACATACAGTCTACTACACTTTCCTGCAACTCTGCAGTTCTAAATTTATGTTCTTTTAAATCAGATACGTGCTCATGATGTGATCATGTGACGCGTAGTTCTTCAGTTGGTCACACGGTTTCACGTGGTACGAAGTTGCAGGTCAGAGTTTACCAAACTTGAACTTTGGAATGCAGTGAAATGCGAAACTTCTTCACACTAGCATTTCCACTCTCCCGCATTCGTACACATATGAATGGAATTCAAAGGAATGAAAAGTGTAGTGTGACCGACCCCTAAGCCAGGATGATTTTCATAATGCAAATGCTCATGTTATATGAATATAACAGTAAAATGATGTAAATATTTTGTTGTTGTTGTTAGAAATGTGTTTTATGATGATTTTTAGTAGCATCACTGAATAAAATTAATTGTTGCTGGGTTATTATAGTTAACTAAAAACAAAAACATTTTTGTCAGTTGAAATAAATGTTAAAGGGGTCATATGATGCTGCTAAAAAGAACATTATTTTGTGTATTTGGTGTAATGAAATGTGTTTATGCGGTTTAAAGTTAAAAAAACACATTATTTTCCACATACTGTACATTATTGTTTCTCCTTCCTGCCCCGCCTTTTTGAAACGCGTCGATTTTTACAAAACAACTCTTAACTTTTATAAAGAATATCTCTTTGGATTTGAGACTTTAGTCTTTGCAACTTTACAGATCTTCTTTATGCACCAAGAGCTTGTAACACTCTAAAGAGAAAGGAAAAAATGAAATCGCATCATATGACCCCTTTAATATAAATGAAATAATATTTTATACTGTTTTATTTTAGCTAGTTGACAAGGCAGCATTTCTTATTTTTGATTTAGTTTAGCTTGATGTACTAAACTAAAACTGAAATAAAAATAGGAAAAACTACATAGAAACACAAAGACAAAAAAAAACGAATAAAACGGACAAAATTACAAAAAACTTTTTTATTGAAAATATAAAAAAATGTCAATATTAATTCAGTCTTTAATAGTATCTCAATGATTTATGTTTTCGTTATCAATTAGGATATTCATTTTGAGATATACTGTACTAAAGATTATATTTAACTGTTATTAAATTATTAGTGTAATCTAAATGTAAAAAAGGAGAAATTAACACTTAACATTTGACTGATACGTTAAAATAATATATATATATATACACAGTGATGTGAAAAAGTGTTGGCCCCCCTTCCTGATTTCTTATTTTGTTGCATGTTTGTCACACTTTAATGTTTCAGATCATCAAACAAATTTTTTTAAAATCTAAAATGGCCTGAAACCACAAATGTTACCCCTGTATATTATGCATTACTATCAATACATATTGATATATTTTTTTGTTAAATTTTTTTGTTAATGTGCAGTCTCATTAGCAAAACTTTGACAAAGTCTATTGTCTGTAGTCAGTAGTGCAGTGATGTATGAAGCACAGCTCACACAGAAGTCACTGTCAAACCAAGCAGCTTTCTGTTGCTCAACGTGGTGAATTCACATGACCAACTTACAAAATTTACATGGGGAAATCTTTCGCCCTCACGCAAAATTCCCAATTATATGGATTCCTATTCAGATGTCTGGATTTCACCCTTGAAAATTCACTGAACAATGCTAATTTGTCCTATGCTACAATAACAATGATCCTAAAAAATCTTGTTGGGCTGTTGTGTTGTTTACCAGGTGTAATTTTAGATGTGAGATTCTGTGTCTGAATCTTCTGATGACTCGTCTGACATGATATTTCCCGTTTTCTTGGGTTTGTAGATGGGCATGGCAGGAGGCAACAGTCCATTCGGTCAGTACCAGGGTGGAGGGCAACAAATGGGCACGGCTGGTGTGAACGCTCAGAATAAAGGCGCCCTTCCCAACAGCCTGCCCCAGTTTCCAACTGACCTAAAGGGAGCGATGGTCACCAGCGTGCCAAACATGGTGAGTCTCCCATCACGCACACTAACTGGATTAAGCTTGCAGGCGAAAGTTCATTCTGGTTCTCTCGCCCGCAGCCCCAGCAGCAGCAGCAGGTGTCGGAGGGGATGGTGGCAGGTCAGGGCGTGTCCGCGGGCCCCACAGCCGACCCGGAGAAGCGCAAGCTGATCCAGCAGCAGCTGGTTCTGCTGCTCCACGCCCACAAGTGCCAGCGGCGCGAGCAGGCCAACGGCGAGGTGCGAGCCTGTGCACTGCCCCACTGCAAGACAATGAAGAACGTCCTCAACCACATGACGCATTGCCAGGCCGGCAAATCCTGCCAAGGTGAGTCAACGTCAAATGCCCGTCGCCAGAGCTGATCCCAACTCAAATGCTTGCTGGATAATGTAAGGCTTTTCCACATGATTCACGATTGGGCTTCAACGCAGCTTCAACATGAGTGTCACATGCTGCTTTGACCTCAACATGAAAAGTTTTGCAGATAGTGTTACAAAAGGGCGATATTACGAAATTGCGAAGTTGTGAACACGGTAAGTGTATTTTGTGAAAACAAATGAAAAGTTATTGGTTACGGATGTTGTTCTGAATGTATACTTTATGCTGCATTATAATATTTTTTTGTTGTTGTTGCTTTTTCAGTCTGAAATCTGATTTAAATTCTTAATTATTCTTGTTTCTTAATGGTTCAATTAAAATTATTTTAGTAATGGTGAGGAAGAAATATTCGGAAAAAATAGGCAATTCCTTTGCCAAATGAATTTAAAACAATTCTCGCAAAAAGTGTGTTGTACCTTGCAAACAAGTTAATATTATTAATATTGTATATATTAATGTAAACATTGTTCATAATGTAGTAATTAATATTAATTCTGTAATACATAAGAAAAAAAATGCATGAAACAAATTTGGAAACATTTATTTTTTATAAAAATACTACTGACATAATGTGAATTTTGTTTATTCATTTATAAACAAAAATAAAATATATTTATACATATGTAATTTTATAATTTATGAAATTATAAATATTAAGAAAATGTTTAAAATATGTATGAAATATTTTTATTAATACATTTTATTATATATTGTTAATTCGGTAATTTCTTTCAAAATACCATTGACAAAATGTGCATTTTATTTGTATTAATGTATAAATAAGTTAAATATATTTATGTAGTATATATTTATGAATAAATATTTATACAATAATATAATTGCAATGTATACAATAATATATAATTTTTACAATTGTAAATAATAAAATATTTATTAAAAACAATTAATGAATAAACAATGCAACATTTTAGTTGCTTATATTTATAAAATATTTAAAATATATTTATGAAATATATTTATGTATATAAATATATTTTATTATTTATTTATATAGTTACAATATACATGATTAAATAAACAAATATAATGTACATTGTATCAATGGAATTTTATTAAATGTTATTTTTACATTTTGTATTAAGATATGAATTAACAAAATATGTTACTTTATGTTATGTTACTTTACTATAATTTAATAATATAATATAATTGCAATACAGTATATAATATTGTTTATTTAAACAAGTTCAAGTTGGCAAGAGTGACTGCTGTGTTTTGCAGGTTGAGGTGTGCGTCTGTAGACTGGTTTTAATTTGCCGTCTGTTCTTTGTTTAGTCTCAGCGCGAGCTGTAATGAGACACTTTTGTCCTGATGTAGTGTTTCCAGCATTGTGCGCGTCTTTGTGCTCGTTTCTGCAGCGCTACACTCTAGTGTACTACTAATTTATATAGCTAGCTATTAGAGTAACATCCGATTTAATGACACAGACATTCGAAAGGCACTCCATTAAGGTTTGTTACCGCCACAATAATGGATGTTAAACAGGGCTCAATGCTAAGGATTTTTTCTTCTGGCCCGATTGGGCCAGTGCGTCAACATTTTTACTGGCCCTGCCACAAAAAAATAAAATAGTTGCTGTTAAAAGTAAGCAACTATAGACCAATCAGCATATTGCCAGTAGTCTCAAAGGTTGCAGAAAAGGTAGTTCTTGAACAATTGACATCTTATCTTAATAAAGCTCAGGTTGGTTTACACTGTATGCAATTTGGTTTCAGAGTAAATCATTCTACTGAAACAGCTACTTTACATTTAACAGAGCAAATAAAATCTAAACTTGACAAAGGAAATTGTTACTGAGTTTAATTATCTTGGTTTAACGATGGATCCAAATCTTAGTTTTAAAAAATATGTAAAGAAATTGGTGAGGACTATAAAATATAACTTGATCAATTTTAGACAAATTAGACAATGTCTACCCACTGATGTAGCCAAGACTTTTATGCATGCTACAATCTTTTCTCATCTGACATACTGTCTGACATGTTGGGGTCAAGCAGGGGAAACTGTTATTAAACCTTTAAAATCGTTTCATAAACAGACCTTAAAAGCTCTAGACAAAAAGCCTAACCAATACCACCACTGTAGGGTTTTGGAGAAATACAATTTTTTGAGCTTTTGATAATTTTAGACTTTTCTCAAATTTGTGTATGGTATATAAAATTTTAAATGGTTTAGCCCCTTCT
>NW_015632032.1:154379-164480 GCF_001515625.1 Sinocyclocheilus rhinocerous
CTAGTGATTGTGTTGTTCCTTTTCGTCATTCTGCCTTTGGGTTATCATCTTTCTCAGTGAAAGCTATTATTCACTGGAACACTCTACCAGAAGACATAAGGATGTGCACATCTATTGACATGTTTAAATTAAAATAAAAATTTTATTTAAAAGCAACTCAAATCTGTAAACACTGATATAGTTGTGGCTTAACTGAACGTTATTTTTATTGGGGTTTTTTTGGCTCTGATGGGATGTGTATAAGTATTACTGTATTGTATGTGTTTGTTATTTTGTTCTTATGTCTATCTGTGATTATGATTACCTGCCAAGGGACCGCGGATGAAAACTAGCCATTGGCTAAATTCGGTACAATGCATGAAATGGAAACATTTGTGTTAAAATTGTACATGGTCCCTTTTCAAATAAAGTTTAATAATAATAAATAAAATCGCTTGAATTTTTAAATTAGCAAGGCTTAAAAACACATGCAAATAATAAATTTTTATGACAATGCAGCAGTGGCCCGAGTGTCTTTCACACTGGCCCCGGGCCATCGGGCAGTCATTATTCTCAAACCCTGTTATATTTCATCAGTGCACTTCCATAGAGTGAAATTATGGCCGAACATCTTTGGGTTCACAACCAGTAATATTTCATTCACTCACACTGGGAATTTCCCGAGCAAACGCTCTGCTCCATCTAAAGTATAACAGTCTGTTCAGAGAGAAAACCGTGCTCTTTATGGTATAATGCAATATTAAGGGCTTGGCAAACGGCAGGAGAGGGCTTGCGGCGGCCTGATGCCGCCCGGCTGCTTTGCTCTCAGAGCTTTAGCTGTTGTTGGAGCCGGAGCACAGGGCTTAATTTCAACTCAAACACAAGCCTGGTGCCAAGCGCGCCGTCCACGGTGCCAGCTCATTTCCTGTTCTTCTCTGGCCGCTGTGACACCCGTATCTCTCCGCTTGGACTCCTGAGGAAGGGCATGAAGGCTAGAGATGACTCTTAAAGCATTGTGTGTTTGCAGACAGTGTTTGGTGCCTCCTGAAGGCTCTCCTGGCAGAACTCGCTTCCTTCTGTAACCGGCAACCAAACCAGGTGTGACACAGCAGCAATAAATCATAATAGTGTTGATACTGGAAACGAGCAGTGGGATACAACTTGATCACTCCTATTGTAATAGCTACACAATTGCTCTAAACAATGGGAAATACCTATTTCTGACACGCTGCTTTGCCTCTATGACAGAAAATATCATAATAATGATATTATAATGCATATATCTTGTGTGAATTGGTTATGGATATTCAGTTTTAAATCATTTTCAAAAAATAGTATTAATTGTATAAATAATTAAAATCATTTATTTAATATAATTTAATTAATATTAATATCCCATATTAAATAAATTAATTTTATTTAATAAATACTATAATTAATTATTATAGTATTTATTAGAATTTATAATTATCATCCCATTTATTTATTTATTTATTTATTTTCCCCTTAACTAGTTTCCCATTAATCCCTCCTACAGTGAAATTTCATTGTTTTAAAATCTCTCTCCAGATAACTGTAATTAAACATCAATTATAATCTGTTTGCCTGTGATTAATGTCATTTGTAGTATCTTTTTACTTCCTGTGAGGACAAAAAAAAAGTCTCGGGACAAAAACGTGATTCTTTGCTGTGGGTTTGGCGAAATCACTTGCGGCAGATGTGTGTCTGCTGTGCAGACCTGCTCTCCCACAGGAACTTTCTGCTCCCAGTTTTGCAGCAGTTGGACACACTTGCACTTTGGCTCAGGCTTTCTTCTGTCTCTGTCTGCAGTGGCTCACTGTGCTTCATCGAGGCAGATCATCTCGCACTGGAAGAACTGCACGAGGCACGACTGTCCCGTCTGCCTCCCGCTGAAGAACGCCAGTGACAAACGCAACCAGCAACGTGAGTCCTTCCTCCATCAAACATCCTCCTCTGTACTTCACGACATTACATTTGCATAATAATAATAATTTAAATTCATATGTTTACATTAAGAAATAGTATTGTATAAATTATATTGTGTTTAGACTTTTTATTACACCTAAAATAATAATACTGATAACACTTCTTTTTCACAAGGGTGTGCTTTAGGGTTGTGTCGGTGAGGAAATTTTCCCACCGGTTAATCGACGTGTGACAACACCGGTAATACCGGTATCACCGCGGGGGCAGGGCATTCCCTCTTTTCCTCGCTTTCCTTCGCTTTTAAATAGCTTGTAAAAGCGGTGTGCCCATTTTACTTTCACTTTAAAATAGCGGCAATTCAGAGTAAAGTAATTTTTTGTTTTTAGTTCGTTTGAATTTTCCCTCTTTTCCTCGCTTTCCTTCGCTTTTAAATAGCTTAAATGCGCCGTGCACATTTTACTTTCACTTTTGAATTAATGGCAGTTCAGCGTCAATTGCTTGAATGCAACAACAAAATACAACGTCAAACTCACTTTAGCGTGTCTGTTCTTTTACTGAACTAAATTATCAGGGCTTTCAAAAAAGTTTTTTGTTTTTTTTTAAATAAAAAAATAGAAAAAAAAACACCACACAAACAAAAAAAAACCTTGCATCACAGGAAGTGTATTGTGATTTGTCAAAACATTACAATGAAACAGGTTTACTGACAACATATGTATAATTACTGCAATACTGCAAAACAAATAACTTTGATAATGCTAACTTATTTCTATCTAGGGCATACAGCATATTAGTTACTAACCTAAACGACGGACACGCATAGCGTGTGACAAGGCTTAACATCTTTAAAAAAGATGAGAAAAATGGAAAGAATTTTTCGTAATCCGTTTAAATATTCACAAATAATATTTTATTTTAAAATACACATACAATTAGGAGTTAATTTGTGCAAATGTTGTAAAAGCAAAACAACAAAATGTTCCTTGCCACATTCGGTTACGAATTACGTGAATCACGTAAATGATCAAAACGGTTGTGGAGTTTGTATCACAGAATATTACTGTTGGTTATTTAACATTTCTGTTGTAAAACAGCTGTCAAATAATAAATGTTTACCTACTTACTTCACAACAGTAAAGCCCTGCCCTTCTTTGATTTGATTGCCCATTTAAATCATTCTGACATTGACGAGCGCTGTCTAGTGTTTTTTTTAAAAAAATTTTATCATAAATAAATATTGAATTTGGAAGGGACATTTTTCTGCATGAGAAAATGGATGTGTGCGTGAGAGCGTGAGAATAGTGTCAATTGCGTGAGTCTCACGCTGAATGCGTGAGAGTTGGCAGCCCTGAATTATTTTTATTACTATAAAAAATCAAAACGATGGTGGGGGTCGGTGAGGCGGTGGGCAAGTGACGTAACCGGTGTTGCGGCTTAACACCGGTATAACCGTCAACACCGTCTATCGCGGCAAGCCTACTGTGAATGTGTGAATGTTTCAGACGGGCCGTGTGTGTTTGCTGCGGGGGGTAGAGGTGGTGTGGATGAGGAGAGTCGTGCCGCCCCGCCGGCTGAGCGGTGACTCATTAAAATCTCACACTGTTACAGCTCCAGCAAACCTGCAAAGCGCCTCTCCCTCTGCCAGGCGTCTCTCATCATGACTCTGAGAGCGCGAGGCAGCTAAAGTGTTTGTTTTTGCGCAGAGTCGCCGCTGCGATATTTCTTCCCGATGCAATTGGCGTCTCGGACCCCCTCCACTTTCCTTTCTACTTCCCCCGTTTTTTTCCACTATGTTCAGATGAGTAATGTTTTCTTCCAGATGGCTATTTGGCAGGGTTTTAACTTTTTTTTTTTTTGCGCTCCTCTGTTTTGACGGACAGATTCTGCCAAGTGTTTAAGCAGAATCAGACGTGAAATCTCATGCAGAGCTTGGTTTGAAATACACAGATGTCGTATTACAGCATCTCTTTCCTGTGTTACAGCAATGCTGAGTCCCCCCAACGCTGGTCTGCAGAGCCCTATCGGGACGGTCGGTACGGGGCAGCAGACGGCGCCCGCTCTGCCCAGCTCCACGCCCATCGACCCCAGCTCCATGCAGCGGGCGTACGCTGCCCTCGGCCTCCCCTACAGCAACCAGACCCCCACACAGACGCAGGGCCCCGGGCAGATGACTGCGCAGACGCCGCAAATGAGATCCATCAACACGCTCGGTAAACTAGTATTTTATTGTAGGAAAATATATTATATTAATAATACCAAAAATAATGTGTATGTTATATATACAAATTAAATTTTATGAGCTTATGAGTATTAGTTTATGCATTTGTATTTATTATTAGAAATTGTTTATTTTTATATTGTTCATATAAGTTATCTGAAAATCTATCATATATTACTTTTATTTAGGGAATACGAGTTACATATTTTTACATGTTTATTTATATGTTTTTATTTCTTATTACTTAAATGTTTATTGTTATAAATATTGTGTGTGTGTGTATATATATATATATATATATAGATGTACAGAAAAATAACATTAAATATTATTTAGGGAGTATGGGTTTTATGTATTTCTATTTATTAGTTGTTTATATATATATATATATATATATATACTATTATAAATACTATTGTATTATTATAGTATACTATTATAGTTTTTTATTAATATTGAATCAGTTTTTATTTTATAAAAAATTTTTCAAAGTTAAAGTTTTATTAATTTTATTGGGTTTTGTAAAAATATTTGTCTACATAGTTTCTAATAATTTTAATTTTAGTTTTAGTTATTTTAGTGCATCAGGTTAGACTAAATTAAAATGAGAAATGTTGCCTTGGCAACTAGCTGAAATGTTTTAATATTTTATTTCAGTTAACGTGTTATATTTCAAGTTATTATTTTTTTATGGTTTTAGTTTTTTTTTATGGTTTTAGTTTCAGTATTTTATTATTAGTATTAGTTAGTAGTAGTTAAATATATAATAACCCTGATATACAGTGTATATATATATATATATATATATATATAAATTCCACGAAAATATAATGTATTATTATCAAAATCTAATCTATTACATATTATTTATGGAGTATGAGTTTTATTTTATTTATGTATTTTTATTTATTTATTTATTTATTTATTTTTGTCCAGGGGGAGGTCAGATGAACCCAATCGGCGTACCGACATCAGAACAGGCTAAGCTGCTCTCAGATGGCACCATGCCGTCAACCCTTAACCCTAACAAGTATGACTCGGACACACACCAATCAAAACACACTCCCAGCTATTAATTGCTTAAAATTGATGTCTTAATGCTGTTTGCTTACTAAATATCTCCTGATTCTCTTTACGCAGTCAGCTGATGCCGGATGGCCTTACGGTAGGCAGCATGAGTAACCTGCCCACAGCGGCCCCTCTGTCAGCCACCGGTGTGAGGAAAGCCTGGCACGAGCACGTCACTCAGGACCTGCGCAACCACCTTGTACACAAACTGTTAGTAAACGCTGCTCTTAAACTATATATATTTTATACATGTTTTTAAATTGTTATGCTCAGCAAGACTGCATTTATTTGATCAAAAATATACTAAAAACAGTAATATTGTGAAAAAAATTATTATAGTTTAAAATAACCCTTTTATATTGTAATATAACAATTGTAATAACATTTGAGCTGCTTAATGTTTTTTTTTTTTTTTGTGGAAATCATTTTTCCAGGAGTCTTTCATGAATAGAAAGTAAAAAAACTGCATTAAATAAAATGAAAAGATCGCTTTGAGTGAAGGGGTTTTGCTCTCTGTGTTTGTTTAGGGTTCAGGCCATCTTCCCTACGCCAGACCCTGCCGCCCTGAAGGACCGTCGCATGGAGAACCTGGTGGCATATGCACGAAAAGTGGAAGGGGATATGTACGAGTCGGCCAATAGTAGGGTGAGCACAAACCCTCGGTCAGGGTTACACCTCAACCGAAAGGCTGATAAAGTGAAATTCTTAAGTTTCGATTATGTTGATTTTAACACTGTTGTCTGTGCATGTTGTATAGGACGAGTACTATCACTTTCTGGCAGAGAAGATCTATAAGATCCAGAAGGAGCTGGAGGAGAAGAGAAGATCCCGATTACAAAAGCAGATTATCAACCAGACGCCCATGACTGCAGCGGGACAACAGCCACCGGCCCTCAACCAGCCTAATGTCATGGGACCTCGGCCACAGAGTAAGTCATTTAAAAACTAGGGCTGTTATGTGATTAAAATTTTGATCTAATTGCACGATATGCCAGTTAATTTATCAAATTAATTGCACATCAATTTGGGCTGAGAAATTACCCACAAAAGCTAATTATTATTTAAGATCAAATTTATTACACACAACCTTTTAAGGCTACAATGTGGCCATAACATTGTTTTCAGAAGCTGCATCTGAAGTGCATTTCTGACTGTCCAGAGGTGGCATGAATGCATTTACACTGCAATTAGAATTGCATAAATAATACTATGAGATTTAATGGGTTTTAAATGGGCATTAAGGTTTTTTTTTTTTTTTTTAACAAATATTGAAAATTGTAAAAATGATACTCTGAATATTAAACTAAAACCACCAGTAAGGGGTGGCGAAGTCTTAATGAGTGAATCATTGAATCATTCATTTAACCAATTTGTCAAAATGGCTAATTCATTCAGAAACAAAGCAAGTGACTGTCTTTATGAACGAGTCACTGAATAATTGACTCACTTTATTCATTGAAAACTGCTGATTCATTCAGTAACAAAACATTGCTGTGTTTTGCTCGGAAAGGTTGTTCTGCTGTGGATTTGTTTGGAACTATTTTTGTTGCCGAATTTGATCAAAAACTGACAATACTGTGTCTAAAACACAATATTAACTTCTTGTTTATTGAACTGTTGTATAAAATCAATATCACATTTGCAGTCGTCCAGATATTCAGGAAAAAACAGCACTCTTGCTTATGTGATATTGCTAAACTATATCATATGATATAAATATAAGACAAAAACTTATATGGGGCATTTTCATATCTTGAATTTTGAATTATGGGGGCATATAACTGGATTCTAATAGGCTACATCGCTCAGTCATCAGTCGTCCAGCATCATGTTTGTCAGCAGCTGCACGCAATGTAAAATGACACCAGTCTGGGCCGTGATGAGCTATGTTAAAAATTAACTCCATAACTAATCGCACCAAATTAAAGTGTTAAATCGACAGACATAAACACACAAATGCACAAACTTTGCCAGTTTCTGATCTCATTTAGTCTCTTCCCTCTTTTCAGATGGACCCGTGCCTTTGCCCAATGTGCCAAATCAGATCATCAATCGCATGCAGGTGTCTCAAGGTACTTCAGTCCCATTTGTAGCCAATAACAGTTGGAGATGCATTTGTTCTCTGTACTCGAAACAAATATCTCTGCGTTATCAATCTTTTCTGTTGTTTTTTCCAACAGGGTTGAATCCATTCGGCGCAATGCCCAATGTGCCGATGTCTCAGGCTCCCATGGCAACACGTGCCGCTTCTCCGATAAACCATCAACAGATCAATATGAACCAAGTCCCGACGGTCAGTCTTCATGTCTGGATCCCTCTCATTTCAGCTCTCTGGACACATATCGCATTGTATCATTCTCGTCATATTTTCACAGATGAATATGTCTCCCACGCGAATGCCCCCCACACAAAGCATGCTGGGAGCTCACGGCGGGAAAATGGTGGCACAGACGGCCAACCAGACGCAGTTCATGGCTCAACCGCAGTTCCCCACCAACACCAACGCCATGAATGTCAACATGGGCCAGCCCAATACGCAGGCGGCCGTTTCACAGGTGTGCACATGCACTCACATCCTAGAGTGACCCCGTTCCGCACAACGACGTTCCCACTAAACTTGTTTTGTCCCTGCTTGTGTGCGTGCGATCTCTCCTTCCCCAGCAGCAGCCGAATGCTAACCTCTCCCTGAATGCACTTGACCCCTTGGGCCCCCCGCTAGGCTGCCCCGCACCCACTCAGGCTCCACTCCGCGCCACACCGCCCCCCAACGCCACCGCCAGCACCACTAACCTGCCAGCAGCACTGCAGCCCAGTCAGGCCTACACACCCACCCCCGCCCCTGCTCAGGGCACCCCACCTCACATGCAGCCCCAGACGGAGCTGCCCCTCCCTGCCCAACAGCACCCTGGAACACCGGTGAGACCTGCAGATCCATCTTCAGATCCAAAACCTAGTGAGCTTCCTACATAGGTAGCATCCTGACCAGAATGAAACCTCATAACTGACTGGTTGTGAGGTAGTCGGGACACAGACAGCAATCTTTGGGTTCCATTGCACTTCTCACAAGGAACTAGGATTGTGCAATTTGGGGAAAAATCTAATTGTGATTTTTCCTATAAAATTGCAATTGCGATTTTAAAATGGTTTGCTTCTCTGTTTTGTTTTTATAATTATTAATAATAATTATAATTATTATTATTGCTGCTACTATTTCTATTACTATATTAAAAAAAATCCCTGTAAAATAAAAAATATAGAGTCTAAGTTTGCTGCACAATGTGGCCAAAAATATTGATTATATTCCACTATGATTATAAAATAACCTTAACTTATTAATATTAGTAATAATAATTAATATTATTATTATTGTTATTGTTACTATGAAATAAAAATATTAAAATTAGTAATTTTGTAATATTTCACTGTAAAATAAAAAATATTGAGTTTTGGAGAGTCCAGGTTTGCTGCACAATTTGGCCAAAATATTATAATGATCAGTGTTGGGCAAGTTACTCTGAAAATGTAATCAAATTACTGATTACTCCTTTTAAAAGTAATCACGTTACTGTTCTGATTACTTTATTTCAAAAGTAATTAGTAATTAGTTACATTACTAGTTACCTTTTTTCTCCATGAAATTTATGAAATTCCAGCATACACGCTACCGATAAATATTTGTTATTAAAGCATCAACATTCACAGGATATACCAATATGTATAAATAATAACCCTAACCTAATAATAATAATAATAATTATTATTATTATTATTATTATTACTACTACTACTAAATACATTTCTTAAATAATATTACCAAATATTATGTTATATATTATATATTTAGTTAGGTTTAGTAACTTAGTAAATTATATTTAGGAATAATAATAATATTACTAAATAGTATATTTTATTTAGTAATAAAATATATCCATTATATTTTATATTACTATTACATTATATATATATATAAATAATATTACTACTACTAATTAACAATATTATTAATACTGCTACTACTAAATAATATTAAACAAAATTATTAATATTACTATTTTCATGAGCTTCTTGCATGTGAATGTACACTGTGCCACGCTTCATTCTGAAAACCACAGCTCATTTATTTAATTAAATCACAGCCTTTGTGATTTAATAACCCCACTAAGCCATATTGCGATTTTGTTTTTATTTCGATTAATCATGCAGACCTAACAGAAACGCACAGATTCTTTAAAATTTATTACAATAGTGTTTGAAAATAGCATGTTGCCAAGCTAATATCACAGTTCTACACTAAGCATAAGCATAAATAGAATGCACAAGTATTAGAATTATAAAAAAAAAAAATTCAAAATAGTATTAATAGTCATCCTTAGTCAAATTGCCATGCATTCTAGGATTGCATTCGTCTCAAAGGATACGTGAACTGTGGCCTGATTTTGGCCTAAACATGATACGTTAAGGCCCAGACACACCAGACAGACATCAAAGAGCTAGTGGCGACCAAAGCTGACTGTGGTGTCGCCTCACGCCACCTGCATCTGGGCCAAAAGTCTGCACTTGAACACAATGCAAAGACTACAGCCAACAGTGTGAGAGTAAATAACTCTCCATACCAGCAGGTGTCAGTATTCGTTAATTGTAATTTGTTGTATTCTTCCTGGGAAACTGGAAAAGCTAGAGCCGTTTCTCAATATGCGTTCTTGTCTGTACTTGTGTTCTTGTGGACTTGTGAAACGTCATCAGTCGTCGCCCAAGTACTGTTCCAATTCAAAGTTCACATCTAGCCAAGTACAGTTCAAATCAAGGATGTGTTCTTGCTCCGCCCCTTTTATCAAGGATGCATCCAGAGGTGACTTGTGTGAACTTGAGGCAGCCAGGTATCCCAGAAT
>NW_015632032.1:164689-172872 GCF_001515625.1 Sinocyclocheilus rhinocerous
TGCCACAACACACCTGCCGGGAAGTTTCTAGTATGCCTAGTAAGAGCTTGATTAGCTGGTTCAGGTGTGTTTGATTAGGGTTGGAGCTAAACTCTGCAGGACACCGGCCCTCCAGGACCGAGTTTGGGCACCCCTGGGCTATACAGTGAAGATAATCAGAGTATATGTGCACACTGCACATATTACCTAAACCACATATTAATATATTTTATATTTTTAAAATGAAAACGAAATGAGTTGTGTTTTATATTTAGAAGAAAACGACAAGGCAGCGGTGCTTGATAGGCTATCATTTCATTTTATTGTAATACGTGTATTTGTTGCATGAACCACATTTTTGTGAGCCTATTAATATTTTAAATGAAACAGAAAAGAGGCAATGCGTTTTGATATAATATTTTGTTTCACTGTAATGTATGTATGTTCCCTGAACTAAATTTTTGTGGCTATTAATATGATTAAATGAAAACGAAAAGAGGCAGTGATGTTTGATATCATATTTCGTCGTATTGTATACATACAGTGTGGATAACCGGAGTAGCCAAGGCGAGCTGACTGATGTTATCAAGTACACTGCTGTTCCATTTGCAGAATTACCGGACGTGTGTCCTCCCATCCCCAGGAGTTCGCACTCCCGAGTTGAACTTGCGAAGTCCGAATTACCAAGGACGCAAGTCCGAACTTTGCGTACTTGGTATTGAGATACAGCTTAGGACTGCGGATATACAAACCATAAAACAAAGCAAAGAGACTTTATTGGTTTTTTCCGGTTTTTTTTTTTTTCTTTTTTTTCAGTACACTCGTTTGCCAAGCCGAACAGCCAATCAGAGTGATCCCTCTTACAAAATATAGTCTGGGCCTCACATTGGCCGACAGCAATCCTTCAACTTTAGAATACAGCATAAGCTTGATGGCCATCATTTCAAACAGCCTTTGTGTGGAAAGTCCACCTTTGACCCTCAGTAGGCCGCTCACTAGGTTTTGAAACAAAGATACAGTGATGTTATCTTTCCAAAATGACACCATAATCGCTCAGAATTAAGACAAAATTCAAATAATATTTATTTCAAGGCAATAAATCTGATACTTTGTCTTTCAGAGCGGTGAAAACCGTGTGCCCACTCCAGCATCGGCAGCCAGCGCCGAGCTGCACTCCCAGAATGCCGTGCCTGATGTACCGCCCAGCAACACTAAAACAGAAGAGCAAGAATACGACATATGCATCAAAACGGAGCCCAAGATGGAGGTGTGTTTTGTATATATGTTTTCAACACTGATTAAAAATTAAAAATATTTCTTAAGCAGCAAATCAGCATATTAGAATAAAAATCTTTCCAACCCAGATTTTCATTTCAGTCTCAAATTTTCATGGTTGTTCTACCTTTGTTAGACGGAGGACGACACAGGCTCCCTACTGGTCAAAAAGGAGGAGCCGGAGGGGTTGGAGGCTAAGCAGGAGCCAATGGAGACCGAGGACAAGAAGACAGACTTGAAGATGGAGACCAAAGAGGAAGATGAAAGCAAGACGAACGGTACAGCGTCCTCTTCACCGTCTCAGTCACGCAGGAAAAGTATGAACTGACATTTCTCTGCTTTCTTTTCTGTTGGCTCTACATTTATTTGTCTTCGTAGTCTTTTTATTTCTGTTGCTTTCTTTAATCTTACTTATGTCCCTGTCTTCTGTATTTCTCTCTCTTCTCAGTCTTTAAGCCAGAAGAGTTGCGGCAGGCATTGATGCCCACTCTGGAGTCTCTGTACAGGCAAGATCCAGAGTCTCTGCCCTTCCGGCAGCCTGTGGACCCCTTACTTCTTGGCATCCCTGTGAGTCTCACATACATATATGCATGTATCTTTATTAAATCATATGTGAAGACTGATTTGACTGAACTATGAAGGTGTTTCCTTTCATGCCTTCAGGACTACTTTGATATCGTGAAGAACCCCATGGACCTGTCCACTATCAAGCGCAAACTGGACACGGGTCAGTATCAGGAGCCGTGGCAGTACGTAGATGACGTGTGGCTGATGTTCAACAACGCGTGGTTGTACAACAGGAAGACGTCGCGTGTGTACAAGTACTGCTCCAAACTGGCTGAGGTGTTCGAGCAGGAGATCGACCCCGTCATGCAGAGCCTCGGTTACTGCTGCGGAAGGAAGGTGAGATGAACTGACATTCAGTTCAGATTCGGTTGTCTTATGAATTCCACATAGCTAATAATAACAATAATAATAATATGTAATTATTTTTTACAAATGTATATTAAATATACTGTTGTTAATTAAATAGTTGTACAATAATAATAATAATAATAATGTGGAAATAAGTGTATCTTAAATACATTATTGTTTATTAAATGGTTGTAACAACAATAATAATGTGCAAACTAATGCATTATTGTATAATAAATGGTTATACAGCATTGCTTCACAGTACTAGTAGTACTAATAAAAATAATAGTAATATGCAAATAAATGTATACTAAATGTTATTGTATAAATTGAATAATAAGTGATTATACAATATCTCTCCACAAAAATAATAATAATGTGAAAATAATAACTATAATCTGTAATAATGTTAAAATAAATATATTACTGAATAATAAATGCAAAAATGTGAAAATGCTAATTATTTGGAATTATGGAGGTGTAAAAAAGAAAGTGAGTATCTTAACAATAATTTCTGGACATTAGTCATTTTTATGTATGTTTGTTCACCCATTCAAATAATGCAGCTGTAATATTTTGTTTATTTAAAATAATATTAATACAACAGTAGTTATGTTAGTTTTGAACCTCCAGTATTTTGATGCTAGCTATTCAACTCCTGGTCGACTGCACAGATACTCGATATAAACAGACTTTTTCGGTCATGTGTCTCTCTTTTCTCCTTTCCTCCCACAGTACGAGTTTTCTCCTCAGACACTGTGCTGTTACGGCAAGCAATTATGTACAATACCCCGAGATGGCACTTATTACAGTTATCAGAACAGGTGAGATGATACACGTGCCCTTTCTTGAGGTAGAATTCATGTAGTCGACAGCCTTAGAAAACGTTTAGGAGGACACTCAAGTTGAAGCAGGCGTGCTCTCTGTCATGTGGCGTAGTTAGTTCAGTCGTGTGTGGTTTTTGACACACATTTGGCAGATCAGACATTAAACCTCCCTGTGTGGCTGTGTGTACACTAGCATAGTTTACTATCAGGCCTGTTCATATGTATTTTCTAAACATAAGACTGCTCGATTACAACCCCCTCCCCCTTTCTCTTTCTTCACGGATACACTGCTTGAAGTCTCCAGCCAGTCTTAATTTATTGGCAGTTGTAATATTTGCACTGGCACATTTATTAGTTCTTACTCATAACAGGCTCCCTTGCGCCCCCTGCAGCATAGAGCATGTCACTGCAGAACCTCCAAATAAGCTGATTGTCAAACAGACACAGCCGCTCTCGGTCTTGGTTTACTCACATCCAATTGGAACAGATTTGGAGAAATTTAGCCCTGCAGTGGATCCTCTGCAGTGAATGGGTACTGTCAGAATGAGTGTTCAGACAGCTGATAAAAACATCACAATAATCCACAAGTAATCCACACCACTCCAGTCCATCAATTAACATCTTGTGAAGCGAAAAGCTTTGTAAGAAACCAATCAATCATGAAGATGCTTTAAACTTCAAAACTGTTGTTTCTGGCTAAAATCTGAGTCCTCTATTCATAATATTGCTTTCTCCAGTGAAAAAGTCGTGTTGTCTAAATCAGGAGAGAAATATGCACAGATCAAACACAGTTTACAAGCAAAAACCAGAACAGTTCTAAACAAATATTTTGATGTGAGGACAACAGGGGATGAACTTTTTCACTGAAGGAAGCTTTATTATGGATTATGGACTCATATTTTGGCCAGAAATGACGGTTTAAAGTTAAAACGCCTTAATGTTGGATTAATTGATGGGCTGGAGTGGTGTGGATTACTTGTGGATTATTGTGATGTTTTTATCAGCTGTTTGGACTCTCATTCTGACGGCACCCATTCACTGCAGAGGATACATTGGTGAGCGAGTGATGTAATGCTGAATTTCTACAAATCTGTACAAACTCATCTACTTCTTGGATGGCCTGAAGATGAGTACATTTTCAGCAAATTTTCATTTCAGATGAACAATTACTTTAATGTTTCCCATTGAACCCTTGGAAGCCATTCACATTACGTTCACACTGTGATACTGATTACAGAATCGTACACATTTTATATTCTGTTTGGATTAATGAATAATAAACTCACTCTTGTGCGCATGTGCGCCTCTGTATATCTTATATCTTATATGTCTGTATATCTTATAACTGTTGTGTTTGTGACTATACAGGTATCATTTCTGTGAGAAGTGCTTTAATGAGATTCAGGGAGACAGTGTGACACTAGGAGATGATCCTGCTCAGCCCCAGACGTAAGTGATTGTTCACCTTCTCTTTTTGTGGTTATATTCAAGCTCAGTTGTGGAGATTTTATCACTTTAGTTCAAAATCATTCCGAATGATTAATTTTCTCCATTCCATAATAAACTGAATCATTTTTGAAAAGTTTTAAATGTTCAACAAATCTGATTTTTGGTCTTCTTTGTATGCAGCATGATCTCTAAAGACCAGTTTGAAAGGAAGAAAAATGACACGTTAGATCCTGAGCCGTAAGTAAATGCTCCACTTAATTTCCCAGAATTCCACGAGGCAACTATCAATGCGCTAGTAGCACATGCTCTAATAGTAGTGCTATACTGGGGTGTGTTTCCCAAAAGCATCATTAGCCAACTATGGTCGCAAGTTCCGTCGTTACCAACATAGTTCAACGATTCGGTGTTTCCCGAAACCATAGTTCAAACGAACATTCGCAAACAGCGTTACAAACTTACGTGGTTGGAACTACAGCTCTCAATCTGTGGTTAGAAGCATAGTTTCTTGTTAGCAAGGGATATGGGCTTAAATAAATATGCTCTTGGGCACAATAAGCAAGCTAACATGCAGTACAATCTATATAGTCCATTCTATCTAAATATAAATGCATTTTAATCTATGTATTTTTGCGTGTCCTCAGTAAGCGCCGCTTTTGAAGAGTGCGCATGTGCATAAATGCCTAAGGGAACCCCAGAGTATGACGTAAGAAAGAACCCGCGATGAATCAAACATCAAATAAAGCTAAATGACAGGGAACAAAAAATATTAAATTAGTCATCAGGTGCCATGTTCAATACAGCAGCATCTCAGAGGTCTCAAATCAATTAATTAGCAGAATGTATTGCTCCACCACATGCGTGTGACGTCAATAACAACGGCCCTAAATTGTTGAACTAATGTGATTCAAACGACGGAGATGCGACCGTTTTCGGGAAATAAATATGCTCTTGGGCACAATAAGCAAGCTAACATGCAGTACAATCTATATAGTCCATTCTATCTAAATATAAATGCATTTTAATCTATGTATTTTTGCGTGTCCTCAGTAAGCGCCGCTTTTGAAGAGTGCGCATGTGCATAAATGCCTAAGGGAACCCCAGAGTATGACGTAAGAAAGAACCCGCGATGAATCAAACATCAAATAAAGCAAAATGACAGGGAACAAAAAATTGTTAAATAGCAGAAGTTATTCCTCCACCACATGCGTGTGACGTCATTAACAATGGCCCTATGTTGTTGAACTAATGTGGTTCAAACGACGGACATGCGACCGCGTTCGGGAAACAGTCATAACTAGTTAGTTCGTTTCAACAACAATGCATCGTACTATGGTGGTTAATCAGCGAGTTACGTCATTGTACGGGAAACGCACCCCTGGTCGTTATTGGCTCATACATTTGTCCGCTCTGGACTCGATACACCACATGGCTTTTGCTCACTGGCGCCCCCTGCTGTCAACAACATAGGGCATAGAGACACTCCCACAACACGAACACAGCACTACAGTCTGCAAGCATCAGTATTATCCAGAAGTTGTCCAAATCCACACCTCCTACAAAGGCGCAGTTGCATTGGCCTGCTTGCAAATGCGTAAGAACTGGAGGAAAAGAAGCTGAATGATGTATTTCATATTAACTACCTGCTCTCGCAGTTAGTGACTACGCATTCAGACACTTGCTAAAATAGAAGCTGCCAGAATACAAAGGGCATGAAACGATTGCATCCCCCATTAATCAATTCTCCTCCTATCAGGTTTGTTGAATGTAAAGATTGCGGGCGGAAGATGCATCAGATATGTGTCCTGCATTATGAGTCCATCTGGCCTTTAGGGTGAGTTTGAAAGCACCTCAAGAGTGAACAGAGTTGCTCTGATATCGATTATGGATGCGTTGCGGGAAGTCAGCACTAATGAGCGTTTCTCTCTGCAGTTTTATCTGTGATAACTGTTTGAAAAAGAGCGGGAAGACGAGAAAAGAGAACAAGTTTTCGGCAAAAAGTAAGTAATAGGACTGTTTATGTGATGCATTAATGCTAAATAGATGGTTTACCTCATTTTGTCATTTGCTCACTCTCATGTTGTTCCAAACCTGTATGACTTTTGTTCATCTTTGAAACACAAATGAATGCATTTTTAATGAAACCTGGGAGATTTCTGTCCCTCCACTGAAAGTCCATGCAACCAAAAACTTGACAATTCTAAAAGTTCCTAAAGACATCGTAAATGTTATCCATATGATTTGAGTGTTTAAATCCATGTCTTCTGAAGAGACATGATCACTTGATATGATGAACAGATGTAGGCCCAATCCCAATTCTACCCCTTAGCCCTACCCCTCTGTTTCGCGCGTTCACGTGAAGGGGTAGGGGTGTCTCAATTCTCTTTTGGTTGGAGGGGTAGGGGTAGGGGAAGGGCCAGACAGCCCTTCAAACGAAGATTTTTCGGGACCACACTTCAAACGAAGGGGTATGAATTATCTCAGCGTAAACCGGGTTCAGGGGCAACATGGCTGCCCGAGCAAACAAAAAGACACATACATGTAAGCATTTTTGGCATTAATAAAGATTTTAACGAAAAGTAATCACGTAGTTTAGGCTTTTATTCAACATATAAGCATGGATCAACGCACATGCATAGAAGTCAATGGCAAACGGAAGCTCAAACATGCTTGCATCTGTTTACCATTCTTATTGGTGAAATCTCTCAGCTTTCAATAAAAATATCAAGTTTAATTTAAAACTATCTCTTTACAAGTGTTTTTGTACTAAATGCTGTTGTCTTCGATTCAGAGTTGCAGGCGACGCGGTTAGGCACGTACATAGAGGATCGGGTGAACAAGTACTTGAAGAGGCAGAACCATCCGGAAGCTGGAGAGGTGTTCGTGCGAATTGTAGCCAGTTCAGATAAAATGGTGGAGGTCAAACCTGGCATGAAGGCAAGGTAAACTTAAGCCGCTTTTCCACCGAAATTACTTGGAACAATTTGTCCCAGGAACTTTTTTTCCCCCAGACCTGTTGCTGTCTGCGTTTCCATCGCGGTCTAAAGTACCGTGAAGAATAGGCAAATAGTCTGGTGACGTAGGTCTGTGCGCGTTTCTCAATACCAAGTACGCAAATTTCGGACTTGCATCCTCGGTAGTTCGGACTTTGCGAGTTCGACTCGGGAGTGTGAAACCTGTTTTTGGTTTCATTTAAACATATTAATAGCCGCAGAAATGTAGTTCAGTATAGCCTACATTACAATGAAACGAAATATTATATCAAACAGTATTGCCTCTTTTTATTTTCATTTTAACATATTAATAGATTAATAGAATAAAGACCAAAGATTACCTGTTAGATTTACCCAAAACAAATTATATCTTATGTTTAACCACTAAAGAGACATCAGAGCCAGCGGCAAATGTCAGAAGCACTAGCCGAGTTGAGGCTGCTCTCGTCGGGAAACATGAGCACTGAGCCCCCGTTGATCGTGTGGCGCTCACGTCTCCGAAATTGGCGAAAAAACATTTTTAAATAGGCGCTGTCTTTATAAATAAACCGCAGATTTGAGTTTTAAACAACTACATTCTCGCCTGATGTACTTTTAAAACTACATTTCATGACACAATAACAGTAATATTTTGAAAATTATCCGAATAAATGGTGGTTGAAATACAATGCTGCGTGAACTCAACCAATCAGCATGCTCAGCGCCCAACAGGGTTTCCGCGGGGTCTCGGACCTTTGGAAAAGTACTA
>NW_015632032.1:173073-206840 GCF_001515625.1 Sinocyclocheilus rhinocerous
ATTTAGTTGTATCAAATTTAAGGCCTTAAAAAGTCTTAAATTGTACAAGAAAGTCTTAATTATGATTTCAAGAGGTCTTAAATTTGGGGATGGGAAGACCAGAATTGCGATATGGCTGAATGTGACGATAAAACTTCAAAAGGCTAACGTTATGATTTCATTGAATAAACACGAGCGCTGCACGTTCAAAGTCCGGTGCTGTGCTGCTTTGTGTTCTGCCGTTACCAGGGAAACAGTTATATTTCTACCAAACGCTCCACCTGCTGGCAGAGAATGAATGAGCATTTTCAATAAAACTGTTGTTTTGTTCAGAGTTCAGAAAAATCATTTCAAACACAGCCACAGCGCTGTTTTGCGTCTCTGAGCAACAGGACGCTGTTTTGTTCCTGAATGAATCAACCGTTTAAATGTTTCGGTTCAAACGCAATGACTCACTTATTAACAGTGACTTGCTGCCACCTATTGGTGGTTTTAATTTCATATTTAAGGTACCTTTTCATTTTTTTAATTATTTCAAACATCAGTTTTCAATGTTTTATGTTTAAAATATCAAAACATTATTTATGCATTTGTAACTGCAGGTTAAAGTATTTAATGTCCCTCAGAGCTGCATTAAACAGTGTGTAAATGCATCTACATGCCACTTCTAATGCAGCTTCTGTGTTTCCTCTGCGAATATTATCGAGATAACATTTTTTTGTCAATATCGCACACCCCTAATTTATGTTATTTAATTGATATAATAATTTATTGATAATAATTGTTTAAATTAATATAATAATTAATAATTTTGACTCCTCCATTTTCTTAACAATGGTTTAAAGGCGTAAATGTAAAGTTTCTCTTTTTTTAAAACTTTGTTTTTGTGAAAACTTGTATCTGAACTGTAAATTGTGCTTTTTAACGTAATTTTACAGTTTAATATGGTACTACATTGCCCTACCCCGCTCATATGGTATTAATTTTATTTGTGCAGGTCTTAGAAAAAGGTCTTAAAAAGTCTTAAATTTAAGCTTAAAAATCCTGCAGAAACCCTGGCCTAGGTCCCGCCCCCGAAAGTTCCGGACTTTTGAAAAAGTACTACCTCGCAAGCAGGGACTTTCTGAGGGGCAATTTTTTACCCGGAACTTTATTTAGATCTGGTTCCTGCGGTGGAAACACACCGAGTACCGGCCCGAAGTCCCTAGTTCCTGGGTAAAGTTCCTGCGGTGGAAACGGGGCTTTAAACTCAATCCTTACCTTTTATTTTTCCAGTAAGCCAGTCTTTCAGATGACCCTTCAGAGGGCAAGTTCGGATGCAGAACCAATGAATTATCTGGTCTGAAGAAAATTTTTTTGACTAATCAAGAGTTTCACCCATTTCAATATTGGTTCATCTAACAAAACATTGATGCTATAGTGGTGTGCTAGTGTTTGTTCTTTGAAGAGGTACAGGTGGATTAATCCCCTGCTTCATTTCAGGTTTGTAGACACAGGAGAGATGCCTGAGAGCTTCCCCTACAGAACCAAAGCACTTTTCGCCTTTGAGGAAATTGATGGAGTGGACGTGTGTTTCTTCGGCATGCACGTGCAAGAGTACGGCTCTGATTGTCCTTTCCCTAATACCAGGTAAACTCTTACACAAGTTAATTAGAGAAAAAACAGACATATACGGCAATGCTTGTAGTGCTTTAGCATGCAATAAAGGTAAAAGTCTCTGTCTTTTTTGTACCTATCTAGACGGGTATACATATCGTATCTCGATAGTATTCACTTCTTCAGACCTCGCATGCTGAGAACAGCAGTCTATCATGAAATCCTCATCGGCTATTTGGAATACGTCAAGAAGCTTGGGTAGGTTTCATCATATAAATCCTCCTTGAGTCCGACAAATACACAGTTGCTGTTCATGCCCTGAACTTTGAACATTTCCACCACAGATACGTTACAGCACACATCTGGGCATGTCCACCTAGTGAAGGCGATGACTATATTTTCCACTGTCACCCTGCCGACCAGAAAATCCCAAAACCCAAGCGCCTGCAGGAGTGGTACCGCAAAATGCTGGACAAGGCCTTTGCTGAGCGGATTCTGCATGACTACAAGGTATAGCAGGGACCATGTGATCTTTAAAAACCTTAATTTCGTAAAATGGAAAGATTCACTAATTTTTTGATTGTGTATATACCATCAAGAACACAATTATATGGTATAAATACGATGTGTTTGTATTTAATAGGACATCTTTAAGCAAGCCACTGAGGACCGTTTGACGAGTGCAAACGAGCTTTCATATTTTGAGGGTGATTTTTGGCCCAATGTGTTGGAGGAGAGCATCAAGGAGTTGGAGCAAGAGGAAGAGGAGAGGAAAAAAGAAGAAAACACGGCAGCTTGTGAAACTCCTGAGGTGAATGAGAGAAGCCGTGTGTCTTTTTTAAAATTTTCGGATACTCTTCATTAGGGTTGGGTATCGATTGGGTTTTTTACGATACCGGTGCCAAATCGATACTTTTAAAACAGTACCGGTGCCTGAACCGATACTTAAAAAAAAAAGAGCCACAAAAAACCGATGGATAACATTAAAAATATTAAAAGGAAGCTTTCCTTACTCTAAGGCTAATAAATGTATTTCACGATCTTGGTCATTATTTAATACAAAACCACAATGTTTCTACTGTATCTCTGTCAATCACTCTGATATTTAGTTAAAATGAGTGAATTGGCAGAGTGCTGTCTGTCACTGTCTTTAATCACTTCTGTGAATGACTATGGTATGCCACATGCACTGTAATATGTTTTATATTAAATATTAAATTTTCAAATGAAAATGGCAACATGATCGTTTTATAAAGTATGCGTTAATATGTGTTAAGGGCTAGATTTTTGCTGGAGGAAACAGCTGTGGTGTGATGAGGGGTGAACGCAGCGAAAACTTTACAGTAGATGGGAAACCAATTGCTCTCTCGTGACCTTTTGTAAACTGTATTTATGACAAAGAACTGCACAGATACAGATATTATAACAATCTATCGATAAACACACACCTTGTGTCCTCTGTTTCTGTTTGAGTCCGCTCGTTCTGCGCTGCCGCGGTCTGCGGATTGAAGAGAGCGCTGAAAGACGGAGAGGAGACGAAGTCTGCCGCCGTTTTCAAATGAAATTTAAAGGGTACTGACTCTTGAGGCGATCACGAATTTGTGTACAGTTTATGGAGCTAATCGCTATAGCCCCACTAAAAATGGTCTAGCGACGCCCATGCTTTCTTACGTCCATTTTGGAGAAGAACCAGGACAAATATTTCAATCGATTGCTCAGGCATTTAATGGCACCGAAATGAGGCACCGAAATCTGCGTTCTGATTCGGTTCTAGTACATACCGGTTACATAGGTACGGCACCGGGTTTTGGTACCCAACCTTACTCTTCATAAGGTTCATTTTATTTGATACTCTGTAGATTAACTTGCATCTCTTTTATAAACTCCAAACATCCTTTATAGACGCTTATTATTCTTTCTAACAGGGTACGCCAGGGGACAGTAAGAACGCAAAGAAGAAGAACAACAAGAAAACAAATAAGAATAAAAGCAGCGTGAGCCGAGCTAATAAAAAGAAACCTGGGATGCCGAATGTAGCCAATGATCTTTCTCAGAAACTCTACGCCACAATGGAGAAACACAAAGAGGTCTACTATATGTTCTTCATCTGATCATTAACTTGCTCTCTAAGGCATTGCATGAGTCATGTACATTGTTTAACTTGAAGTTTTTCACTGTTTTGAATGTCACCTTTTGATATACATATAAGCCAAATGTTTTTCTCTGGAAAAGTCTTATGAAACCTCTTACCTTGTCCCACTTGTTCTTCCAGGTGTTTTTTGTAATCCATCTGCACTCTGGGCCCATGGTCAATTCATTACTACCCATCGTTGACCCCGATCCCTTTCTGAACTGCGACCTAATGGACGGAAGGGACGCCTTCTTGACATTAGCACGGGATAAGCACTGGGAGTTCAGCTCTTTGCGGCGCTGCAAGTGGAGCACCATGTGCATGCTGGTGGAATTGCACAACCAGGGCCATGACCGCTTTGTCTACACTTGCAACGAATGTAAACACCATGTCGAGACACGTTGGCACTGTACTGTCTGCGAGGTAAGATACAGAGGCTCCTGTAACACGCTACAGCTCTCGTTTATGATCAGTAGTGGATGGGTGTGTTTCTGGGTTTGTTTTGATTTGAGCGCATTAGAAAAGAAAACCTTTGTGATTTTGAAACTTGGGGAGCCATGGGATCTTTTAGTAACATGTATTCTACTAGTAGTGTAAACACATCTTTCTCATGTTTTGGCCATTTGTTGTTGATGCATCGTAATCATTTCTTGTCTTTTCATAATGAGATGACTTTTGATATTCTTGTCATTCCTTGGTTAATCACTGTGCCCTCATCTTTCTGCAGGACTTTGACCTGTGCATTAGTTGCTATAACACTAATGGCCATGAACACCAGATGGTTAAGTGGGGTCTGGGTCTGGACGATGATAACAGTCAAAGCGGCGAGGCCTCCAAGAGTCCTCAGGAGAGTCGGCGTCTAAGCATCCAGCGTTGCATCCAGTCTCTGGTGCATGCCTGCCAGTGCCGCAATGCCAACTGCTCTCTGCCATCTTGCCAGAAGATGAAGCGTGTGGTGCAGCACACCAAGGGCTGCAAACGCAAGACAAACGGTGGCTGTCCGGTGTGCAAGCAGCTCATTGCGCTCTGCTGCTATCATGCCAAGCACTGTCAGGAGAACAAGTGCCCCGTGCCCTTCTGCCTCAATATCAAGCACAAACTACGTCAGCAGCAGCTGCAGCACAGGCTCCAGCAGGCGCAGATGATGCGGAGACGCATGGCTACTATGCAGGGCCGAGCCATGCCTCAGAGCCTACCATCACCGCCTGCATCAACAGCCCCCAGCACGCCCACCTCGCATCAGCAACCCAACACCCCTCAAACACCACAACTGCTGTCCAACAAACCAACGACTCCCAATGCGGGTGTCATGTCCCCGGCCTATCCCAATGCGCCCCGCAACGGACAACCCCCTTCTCAAGCTTCACAGGGCAAACCTGGCCCACAAGCTTCCCCGCTTCACCAGCAGCAGTCTCCGCTCCCGCAACCTCCCCAGCAGCAGCAGCCGCCGCAACAACCGCCTCAGCAACAGCCTCCGCCTATGGCGGTCAAAATGGCACGGCACATAGAAATGGTCGCGCAGGCTCAACACCAACAGAACTATCGCATGACCATGAATGGCCTTCCTATGAACCACCAGCAGCCACGCGTGCCAGGCCCAATGCAGCCACCCATGCAGCATGTCGGGCCACGTGGACAACAGGTCATGCCGCCAATGCCACAAGGACAGTGGAGTGGAGGCCCTCAGCCAGGCATGCAAGCGGCTCAGCAGCAGGTTGCTCCGCAACAGACCGCACCGGGCGCTCCGCAGACCATGCCTATGCAGAGACCCCCAATGCCCCAGCAAGCTGCACAGCCACGCATGATGGTGCCCACACAGGGTCCACGACTGCAGGCACCCCAGAGACCCGGAGCCATCGCCCCCAATGCCTTGCAAGACCTGCTACGCACCCTCAAGTCACCCAGCTCGCCCCAGCAACAGCAGCAGGTGTTGAACATCCTCAAATCGAACCCGCAACTCATGGCCGCCTTCATCAAACAGAGGACTGCGAAGTACCACGCCAACCAGCCGCAGCAGCAACAAGCGCAACACGGCATGCATGCAGCGCAGCCAGCGATGCAGAACATGGCAGCCATACAGGCAGTGCCGCGACCTGGCATGGCGCCGCAGCAGCAACCGCAACAGCCCGCACCACAAGGCATGGCAGCTCTTGGAGCGCAGAGTCAGCTCATGAACCCTGCGCACGCCAACAACCCGCAGCTGCAGGAGTTGTACCGCCGTCAGCTTTTGCGGCAGCAGCAGCAGCAACAACAGCAGCAGCAGGGAGTGATGCCGCAGGCACATGGCCAGTTCCCGCAGACACAAGGGACTGCTACCAACTACACGCAACTCCGGGTGCAGCAGCAGCAACAGTTGGCCATGCAGGGAACAGGCGGACCCATGGGCCAGCTGCCCCCTATGGCCCAGATGGGGAAGGGCGGGATGGGAATGGACGGCACATCCAATCTCCTGCACCAACGCATGCTGCAGCAGCAGCAGCTTCCGCAACAGCAGGTCGTCCTCAAGCCTCCAATGGGCTCACAAGCGCAACCAAGTCCAATGAGCCCGCAAACTCACCTGCTTTCCGGCCAGCCGCAAGGCGCACACCTTCCCGGCCAACCCATGGCTAATGCACTCAGTAATCAGGTGTGCTCGCCGGCCCCTGTACAGTCGCCCAGACCTCCGTCACGGCAGCTTCCGCCACATTCCAGTCCTTCCCCACAGGTTCAGCCGCAGCACGCGCCGCCCCACACAGGATCACCACACCCTGGTCTGACGACGCCCATGCCTGGCTCCATGGAGCAGGCACACCTGGGCACACCCGAGCAGAGTGCCATGCTCCCGCAACTTAATACGCCCAACCGCGGAGGGCTGCCCAGTGACTTAGGTATGGTTGGAGACACAACAGGAGACACGCTGGAGAAATTTGTGGAGGGATTGTAGCGTTTACTGGGAGACTCCACCCACCACAGTCTCCCCGTTCCTCTTTTTTGTGGCTCTGTTGGTTTTTCTCTAATATTCTCAAATTTTTTGTACTGACATGTAAAGTTTGAAGAAATGTATGGGGGGAAAAAAAGAATTTGTCTACAAGGAATAGGAAATGTTGATGTTTCCTAAAAACAAAAGACTGATTTCTTCCTTTTAAGAGGGATTTGAAAATTTTTGTTTAAAAGAAATATAAATCACAAAGAATATATTTTTTGTTCAGTTTAGACCTATGTGTGGTCAATGTTTTGTTTTAAATTGTCGTTTTGGTTTTGTTTCGGGGGAGGGTGGTCTGGTTTCATGCCTTTTCTTTTTTTTTAAGAAAATTACGAAACTTCATTATATTATTCATACCTTTTGATTTATACCTTATCTAACTTTGCAGCATTTTTGTGTTGGAAGACTGTAAAATAATTTGTCTTGTAGTTTGGGTCAGGGTTTCTCTGCTCTGTCTGTCATCCTTCCTGGCGATTGTATTCTAGTGTTGTACCATTTTTTCAGACATGCATTCGGAGGCATTTCCTCCCTTTCTCATTGTGAAGTTTGTATGTATGAGGAGAACTATTTGTTTGTATTGATAGGAACTGTGCATACGCATGTGTGCAGACACACAGAGACAGACACACATAAGCATCACTCAGATAATACAACACCAACCCCAAGAGGACATGTACACATTTACAACATCTCACTGGCCTGGATCCAGAGGTTCTGTCTTGCAGATGTGGAATATTGTTGCTTTTTGTCCTAATTTTGTCATACAGATATATAAATATAAAGAGAGCTAGAGAGAAAGAGGGAGAGAGTGGGGCCCCTAAGCTGAGCGGGAGGGAATGGGCGATCACTGGTTGACTGCTAGTTGGAAACACAGAATGGATTCTGATATTGACCCTCATTTATCACACAAACTTGAACAGGGGCTCTACTTTTTCCCTTAATGTAAATCGTGCAAGTTATTAAGCAAAATACTTTAAATATAAGGAAGAGAGAATGGAATCACTGTATAAACTGGTTGAAAAAAACGTATTTCTTATATACCATATTGTTAAATAAACTGTGTGCAACAGATCAAAATCATGTGTCTTTAATGTTATTTATATAGTATATTATATGCTAAAGCTACTTTGAAAGAAAGTTAACGTTAGGCTGTCGCGTCCTTTGACTTATTTAACTTTTACTAACAAAATAAAAAATGCTAAATGTATAAATACTTAAATTAAGCTAGTTATTGGCAATATTTAGTGTAATTTGCCATCTTTTTTTAGCAATTTCACCATTTCGTAAGTTCAGTCATGACTCGGAGATGTTTCGCAATCGACGCAGTCATGCGTCACCGCGTACTAGACGTCACCGGAAGTAGGCGGCGGTCGCGGTACAGTATTTTGAACAACAGTAGTCGCCGTTGCAGCACATTTGATAAGAAAACCGTCGTTTACGACATTAAATCATCTGTTTTAAAAAACATACAATGAAGTGCGTCTTGCCAACGGTCTGTATTCAAGTTGTTATGAAATAAATCGCAATTAAAGTACGTTAACCGATATAATATGTTTCAATAATGGCAGAGTGAAATGTAAACAAAGGTAAATTTGATGTATGTCTTTACATGCAACTCTTCCATGGTATTTATCAAATGCGTATGAACAGATAAGCTTTTTATCCACAATATAAAAAATTCAAATGACGTTAAATGATCCATAAATATGGATCCACATAACAGCTGTCACATGTGACACATCATGTGTGTGTTCGGCTCATCATGAACGACTCGGACCAGGACTTCACCGACATCTGCTCTCGTCTCCTCAAAAGAGTGAGGAAGAAAGGAGCAGGAGGATCTGGAGATGAAAAGAGATCAGCAGTCAAGGATGAGGAGCCATCCTCCTCCTCTTCCGAAAGAAACCCCCCAAAGAGGAGAAAGAAGACTAAGGATGCTACTAAGAGTCAGATCAACGGCAGGACTCGGGCTGTAGAGTCTGGTGATGTTTCCCAGCGCGTTCCTGAAGTGTCTGGCAGAGGGAAAGTCAAAGATGCAGTGATCCAGAGAATGCAGCGGTTTAAGAGAGCCAGTCCAGAGAGACTCTTGCATGCAGAGACCAACCAGCCCACAACCACAGAGTCTGATGGAAACCATCCCACCACTATCGGGATCCAGCAGACAGGTATGGTGTCAAGCAGGGGTTTTCAACCCAGGGATCCACCCAGTCTCTCAACTTTCATTAACATGAACTAACTTTGCCACATTGTATAATGTAGTGCAGCCCAGAATGAAAATTGTCATCATTTACTTGCCCTCATGTTGTATGACAAACCTCAAACTTATATGAGTTTCTTTCTTCTGTTGAGCACAAAAGAAGATGTTTTGAAGAATGCTGGTAACCAAACAGTTGATGGCAGCCATTGACTTCAATAGTATTTTTTTCCATACATGGAAGTCAATGACTACCGTCAACTGTTTGGTTACCAACGTTATTTAAAAATATCTTCAGAAGAAAGAAATTCATACATTTAGGTGAACTATCCCTGTAAGTTAGAGTTAGTTAGATCATTTCAATGTTATACAACCATTAGCAATAAACATTTTTGGTTTGTCTGGGCTAGTATATTGTGGGTTTTTTTTCTTAATTTTTTTTAGCATTTACTTGCCCAAGCAATGATTTCATGGCGCTCCACCAAAAGTACATTTGTAAGTAACATTGTAAATAAAAATTGCAATATAGTAAAAATATATGCGTGTTTATATATAAAACATAAAAATATACATTTTATTGTTATCATTACAACAAAATTTGTTAATGTCCAATGATAACTGCAAATGCTAAAGATTAACTCCATAAATGTATTATTTATTTTTATTTATTTACATTTTTTGTTAAACCGTGAACTGTGGTATATGGTTCAAATCAGCCATAAAAATTGATTGTTTTGTAACTTGCAAACAAAATCAGCACAATATACAAAACAAAATATCATTGTAAACCAAATGTAGGCCTACATGTTTTTATGGCTTGACATTTTTTATTGTCATCAATGAAAGTAATTTGTCAAAAGTGTATGTGTTGCCTTACATTAGATAAATTTTATAAATTTAATATAAATTTAGAGTTTTACTATCAGCACAATTTGCAAAAATGATGTTAAAAATATCTCAAATCAAATGTACATGTGTTTTATGGCATGTTTAACGTAATCAATGAAAGTCAAAAAGTGTGTGTGTTCTCCTTCAGAAGATGCGAGTGGCGATGAAGCCCTGGCTCTTCAGCTTCAGCAGGAGTTGGATTGTGAGGCTCGGGCCGCTGGAGACGTGGAAGATGAAGGGTTGTTCTTCTGCCAGCTCTGTCAGAAAGATCTGTCAGCCATGAGCCCCCCGCTGCGCACTCAGCACATCAACAGGTGCGTTACCACCACTACATTATGAGCTACCATTCATATCCCACACACACAAACAATATGAGTTTCACATTTGACTTCTGTCTTGTTCTCCTGCTTCGTAGATGTTTAGATGCAAGCGAGAGCAGCGCTCCTTCAGCATCCCATCATTCACACCGTAGACCACGGGTCCCAGAGTGTCCCATTTGTGGAAAGAGTTTTAAATCAGAAAAAAGCCGATCTGTCCACTTAAAGCGTTGCTCAACTAATTTGGGTGTGAAACCAAATGATCTTCTCCAGGCTCTGAGGAGACAGGCTGCTGAGAGAGCGAGCGACAACACCACCGACCAATCGTAAGCCAGCCACTGGTCACTTTATGAATGTCTTTTCTTTAATTGAGTGTTTTTTTTTTTTATATGTACTATAAAAATGTGTATGTGTGTACTTGTGTATATATATCATACATATACACACTTGTGGAATTTACATACTTTTTATATACTTTTTTTTTATTTATATATTTTTATTTGTTTATACGTTATCATATTTAATACTTCAAAAATAAAAACGCAGAACATTTTTTCCAGTGTGACATTTTTGTGACTATTAGGCACATTTTTATCTTCAACTTTTATTGCAAAAAAAAATGATTTAATTTTTTTAAATGATCAAAAATCATTCAGATATTCTGAATTAAAATATCAGTATGCATTACAGTAAAAATAAATGGGGAGGGAAATGTGCTTAACTGTCAAGAAAACATGGTTTCAAAATATGCTGAAAATGAAGAAGAAAAGGACAGTTATTAAAAAGGGTTATTTTTGGATGCTTATTTAAAAATTGACAACAGTAGATACATTAGTTGTACACGTTCCTTCTCTTCTCTCTGCAGACAGCTACTAGGTAGTGGTACGACAACTCGGAGGGATGGCATGCCTTTAAAAAAGAGAACCAGGAGGAAAGCCCAGAAGCTGGACGAGGACACCATGGTGGCGCTGGCTCTGTCTCGCTCTATACTCGAGCGGGAAATGGAAAAGGAGCGAGAGCTGGAGGAGAGGGAGATACTGGCTCAGCTCTCCAGTCCTCCTGCCTTACAGTGGAAGCCTGGTGCAGGTAAACTCACCTTTTTCAGTTAAACATATGCAGTGAAATTGCAGGTTATTACTCATAGTGCATCATTCCTATTCACTTTCAGGTAAGGGCCGCGGGAAGAGAAAGAAGGGAGTGTCTCCTGTCCACCCACCACTTCTCCTCATTCAGGACCCTCAGACGGCACTGAACCGTCTACAGGAGCGGGTTTCATCTCTCCTGCTTCGTTCCAGATCCCCCTATCCGCCAACACCAACCCTATCCCCCTCCGCCCTTCCTCTTCATCCTCACGCCCCCCTCTGGGACAAAAGTGCTCTTCACGGAGGAGGACCAGATTCAGTTTCAGAGTTCTACACCTCTGAACTAAGCAACTTCATACAGCCATGGGTTGCACCGGAGGTGAGATATTTGCTTTCTTAATAAATTCACCTTGTCTTATTATGCACAATTCAACAGTGTTTATTATTTCAAAGAAAAAATTTGCACATAAAAAAAATATAGATTTATTTTTAATTAAATGCAGTAACTGTAAAAATCGGATTTTACTAAAAACATGAATCCACGTTGCTACATAAAATGTACAAATCATTAGTTCAAAAATAAATATGTAAATAAAAAGGCGACATACTGTATCGTCAGAAAATATTTTAAATACGCTATTATTAAATAAATATGCCATAATTTGTTTCATTACATAATTTACAATACAATAATAGCTTTAAAATTATCCATGACAACTATAAATTCATATTTTTACTGATTTTTTTTTACTGAAAAATGGATTTTATTAATACATTGTCTTTGTCTTAATGTGCACAATTTACTAGTGTGCATTATTTCAACGAAAATGTTACTCCAACAACAACAAAAAATCTAAATTTCTAAACATTTTTAATCAAAATGAAGTACCTGTTAGTTAGATTTTATTAAAAACATAAAGTAACATGAGCTCATATAATGTAGTACAAATAATTAGTTAGGAATTTAGAAACGAATTGTTAGAGATTTCTTGAAAGCTTAAGTTCTGTATATCTTATAGGCCTCGTTTTTTCTGTAGTAGCCAGTAGTTCAGATTTTTACTTTACCTGCCAACATTTTCATTCGCACAAAATTATTAAAAAAAATGATATCAAAAATGATTTTACGAAAGAAGTCTCTTATGCTTACCAAGGCTGCGTTTATTTGATCAAAAACAGTAATAATTGTGAAATATTATTGCAATTTAAAATAAGATTTTTCTATTTGAAAATATTTTCAAATGTAATTTATTTGCGTGATGCAAATCTGAATTTTCAGCGGCCATTACTCCAGTCTTCAGTGTGATACTTCTATTTGTCAGGATTATTTGATGAATAGAAAGTTTATTTATTTCTCACTGAATATTTTGTTTCCCTCAGAAATGCGTCACATTACTGAAGTTAAAGGTGTTGTGGGTGCTGATGCTTCATCTTTCTTTACATTATTACTTCAGAGGGAAAAGGGCAAATCTCTTGAATTAACTCCAAACAAGAAACCTCAAGCTGTGACCTTAGAGGCTGATTCAGTCCAGGAAAAGCTTTCAGATCAGAGCCCAGCAAAACACCAAACTACCCGACCTCTCACCCCCTGTTCGGGTACACCAGGTTCCCAGGCTCTGCAGGACCTGATTGAGCTTGCAGAGGAAGGCATGACCCTCACCCAGTATGGATACACAATGTATACAGCCGCAGGGGACAAGTCAGGTAATATTGGTATTCTGTCACAAAAATACTTTTTTTTTTTTTATTCTCAAGCTCACACTGTCCCATGTTCTTTAGTTAGCGATAATGCTGTGAATGAACTTCCCTCAAGTGGATTTGTTCCAGAGACAAATGACAACAAGTCGCCTAAGAAAACCTCAGTAAGAATTTCCTTCAGTTTTATCCACTTGTACTCTGTTGTGATTGGCTCCATATTAAATGTTCATTAAAGTTGTCTAGTATTTTTCTGAGTCCATTTTTGTGTTTTTCAGGTGTACGTTTCAAAGCTAGCATCAGATCTGAGCAGCATGCTGAACAGCCCTCAACTCAGTGATGTGCAGTTACAGGTGGACAGTGGGGATGTTTTCTTCACGCACTCGTTTATGCTGTACACACGATGCCCCCTGCTGGCCAACATGGTTAGTGTAGCTGCACACTGACGCCACAAGCATGAACTAATAATCGAGAAGTGCAGACGAATAACCAAACTGTTACCATGTGTTTGTAGGTTCATGACTCAGGTTTTGGCGTTCAGGAGGAGGGTATGCCTGTCGCTCAGAGGGTGTTGTTGGGTAATGTGCTTGGGGAGGCAGTACTGGCCCTCCTGCAGTATCTTTACACAGCCCACTGTCCTCTAACACACACTCTGCTACCCCACATACAGGAGCTTGCCGATAGGTTAGAATGACGATCCTTATGGTGTGATTCAAATATTACAATTATTTCCCAATCCTACTGGATATAAATTGATTCTAGGATAGTAAATCTGTGTTGTATTTCAGATTTGGTTTGGTTGAGCTGCAGCAGCAGTGTGAGGAATATTCTGGAAGTGTAGAGGAAAACCCAAGAGAGGAATCTGAAGGCATGTTTCCAGCACCTGAGCCTCATCTCAGGGACCAAGAAGACCAGAACTTGGCAGAAAGCAACTTCTTGGAGCTCCTCCAATCAATGTGGCAGCATGGGGACAGCGAAGAAGAGGATGACTTTAAAGAAACTGCCGGAGAGGAAAGAGACATGGAAGAGGAGCGAGAGGGAGGACATGGAGAGAAAGAGGACCGGGTGGATGAGGAAGAGCTTGATGAGATCTATGAGTTTGCAGCGACACAAAGGAAGATAGAGACGGTGTTGGAGACTGCGACCGAGGAAGAGGAGGGAGATGCAAATACATTCCTCGGAAATGAGAAGAAGGAGAAAAATGAGACAGAATCCCTTTTAGAGAAATCTGCCGGCAGTTGCTATAGTAACAAACAAGGCGCTGATGGGACGGAGGCTGCCATGGTAACAAGTCCAACAGAAACCCTTAAAAACCCCAATTCAGAGACTGAGAGAGCTTGTTTGATTCCAGAATTAGATGAAAACAGAGACTCAGATGCCAGTCTAGACAAGAGTTATGACGGTTTATTCTCCCAGTCTGTAGGGGAATACATGGAACCGTCACAGACGCAAGCGTCCTGCTCTCAGCAACAATGTTACAAGCCATCAAGCACACTACAGCAAAACACACCCGCCCCATTTCGCCCTTCATGTGTCAGTGAGGTGACTGACCTGTCTATAAGCCCTCCACCAAGCTCAGGTGTGTCAGGTGAGACTTCCTTCCCCATGCCTGGAGTGTCTCCTGTTCTACATGAGGGTGAATATACAGGTACGTCTCCACTAAGAAAAGACAGTTCAGGATGCCAGGGAATTGAAAACCCTCCTTCCCCTCCAGAATCTCAAAGCAAGCAGGTTGAGCTCATTGTTCTCTCAGATTCCGGTGATGAAATGTATGTAGATAATGGTGACCAAAATGCTGCTACCACTAAACGTGCTTTGACTCCTCCGTCTCCTTGTGAATCTCCCTTAGAACCTCCTCAGAGGTCCACAAGCTATGCTTGTAAAGTCACAGAGAACAGTTTCAAAGAATCTGGATCCCAAGGCCATGCCGGCAAACAGGTAGATGTTTCCAAGCAGATAGATACTGATATAGAAGCAACGTCTGACCGATCAGAGCACTGTAGCCCCGGGGTTGAGAATGAAAGTGTGTTTGATGGCTCTGCCGAGGTTTCCTGGCTGATTCCAGCCACTCCGGTACCATCCACACACTGTAGCTCTGCCCAGACCTGCATCAGCATGCGCCGAACCCAGCTCTTCCCCAAGTCATCGTCCTCTTCTTCCTCTTCCTCTGTCTCGGAGGGTTTAAAATCTGCTAGCTCTGCTTCTTCAAGCAGCAGCTGCCTAAAAGAGAAACCAGCAACATTGTCCACATTGCACAAATCATATCAGAGTCCCTCTAAAGAATGTCATAGCATTGAAACAGATCGTTCTCCAGGCTACCAGAGACCACTTCACCATCTAAGACTGTCTCAGGTTTCTTCTACAGGTGTTTCTGATGGCTCCCACATTGGCATCATCATGGGACATCCAACACAGGGTGTCCCCAAGCCCTCCAGTAGCACTCCTCTCCATTCAGACTCTTCCTTACAACATCAGATCCCATTTTGCTCCCCTATGGTTGACGACCGTAAGGTTCAGCTTAGGAATTGTAGAGGTAATTCTAGATCCTTCGGTAGGCAGGGGAAAGTTGACCTAGTGTCTCTACAACTGAGTTCTCCTAGTAAAACGCCTGAGAAGCAGCAGAGTAGCTCTCTTCAGCAGGGATGCTCCAGTCCGTCCCCGAACTCTCCAAGATACATTCATCCAGAAAGTTTGAGAGAGAGTGAGAACGATGGGATAGAACGAATGGAATTGGGAGAGAATCCAAATCAAAGTGTTGAAGAATTGCGGGATATTGCGGGAAACTCCTCCTGTGACATGGATGAGACTGGAAGAGGAGTGAGAGAAGAGAATCCAAATCAAAGTGTTGACGAAGTGGTTGATATTGCAGGAAACTCATTTTGTGTCATGGATGAGCCTCCTATAGCGTTTGATGACTCCTGCGGTTTGGATGGAGGGGTTGGAAGCCAGAAGCCCTGCTTTAGTCTAAGACTTGACAGCAGTGGAGGTACAGTCAGTCCACCAGGTCTCGAGGGTAAGGGACCAACGTCCACGTCTCCTCTTGCAACTGGAGCTTGTAACAAAATTCCTGATCAAAGTCCAGGTCCATTTAATCACAGCCTACCTGACCCTGACATGTGGGATGATTGGGAGGAAGAGGAGGTTGCTCCCCTTCCTCTTTCTCAGAGATTGACAGCTCCCTCTGCCAAGAGAGTTGCTGAACTAAAGACTCCAGGTAAGACAAGTCGTCCTCTGTGTTAGTTATGTTTCACCGGAGCTCTTATTTGTTATGACATGGGTACACAGATGTTAATTATGCATTCAGAAAGCCCTTTTTGTTTTAGAAAACCTTCTTAAAATCAACTTTACCTTTCTGCACAGTTGCTTGCAGAAAGAGGAATAAAGGACCGCTGGTGCCCATCACTCCCATGCCAGGCTTCTCTGATATGGACACACCAGAGCTCAAAAACAGACTCAACAGGTGAGCATAACAAGAATATATAGATATTACAATGCCTAAAAAGTGTATTAATGCCATTGCATAGCACAAACAAAGTGGAAAACAACTGAAACTAAAATTACCTTTTGCAATGACTTTTAACTGTTTACAAGTTAATTGTTTTGTGCACGTATTAAGTCAGTTCTATAAGTTTTATAACAGACACGTCTGCCAAAGCATCACGTTCAATAACACAGAGCTGCGAAATGTTTTTTTGTCCAGGTTCGGTGTGCGTCCGCTGCCCAAGAAGCAGATGGTTCTGAAGCTGAAAGAGATCCATCAATACACCCACCAGCTGCAGAGCTCAGAGTCTGAGGAGGAGACCTCTGGACCCCAACGCCACCCGAATGCCTCCAACTTCCAGTCTGCTCCGCTCTGCTTTAAGCAGCCTACAGCGCCCCCTGCTGTCTCACCTGTGAAACTGCCGCCAAGTGAAGAAGATGAGCTTTTATCAGCCTCTCAAAACTCGAATACATCCTCCACTGCAGAGTCCGAGAGGTACAGCTCTTATATGGCTATATGCCCAATTAATACTACAAAGCAAACTTCGTTCAACCATTTTCTTCTTTCCAGGTCGAACCCAGAGCTGTGTGTGTCAGAAGATGACGACTCGGACAGCGAGGGCATCACGGCGTCTCAGGCTGTTGTGCGCGAGAAGGACAAACTCCTCGCAGTTCGTCAGTTCATCCTATCCGACCCCAAGCTGTACACCCGAGTGCTGCAGTATCAGCCTCTCTCCCTGGCGGAGCTGCGGTCCAGCTTGAAAGCGGCGGGCATCAGGTTAGGTGCTGCTAAACTACTAGACTTCCTGGACTCTCAGTGCATTACCTTCAGTACGGCCAAACAAGGCCAGAATGCATCTTCCCGCAGGAAACGACGTGTGAAAACGACAACCAGCGGTGGTGCAGCCGGAAGAGGGAGGAAAAAAGCAGCTAAGCCCAGTGGAGGAATTGCATGAGGGCTGCAATAAAATTATGTGGTAAAACTACACGATTTTAAGAATAAGTTGTTAAAGGACAATAATGGTCTTCATCTTTTCAACTAAACTGTTTCTGATAAACACGTCTGATACACACTCAGGATCTTAAACCTTCCAGTTTCAGATTGATGTTTTTTTTTTTTTTGTACAATGTTTGAATTGAAAATATTATTTTAAATGAATTTAATTTAATGTCTGGATAATGCAATTAAAAGACATTTCTTTATGTATATGTCACATGTTCAAGCTGTTTTATGTTGTGAATTTCATCCAACAGTTTAGAGATTTCTAAAACCAAAATGTGCCTCTCAAACAAACCCCTTGCCAAAAAAAATTTAAAAAAATTACGAAAACTGTAATAAATGTGCGGTCAACCAGTTTTGCTGAATAATATTAAGATTGTATTATTTTTGCATTGTGACAATATTTTCATGAAAAACAAGTATATTTCACAAAACTAGCATTAGCCTGTAATGCAAAAAAAAAAAAAAAATGTGTATTACAATATACAATTATATGTGTCCAGAAATTATTTTCATTATTGTATGACAATAAGAATAATTTTTTCACTTGCACTTATTTAAAAAAAAATCACAATGTAAAAATATTAAATAAAAATTATTATATGATAATGATTAGTTAATAAATATAAAATATGACTCCTAAATTTGCACCCAATGATATCAGAACGTGACCAACAGTGAACAAAATCACCAAAGACGTCTTGAAAAACTTTTACTGGACTTTTTTTGGGGGGGAGGGGGGGTTGTTTTATAACATCACTTTTTTTCAAAGATCTGCCGAGAAAAACAGACATCTCACATTCTAACAAAAAGAAAAGCAGAAGAAAAATCTGATCATCTTCCGTGTGCATGAGAGAGAGTCCGGGTCCGGCTGGGCAAACAGTTCCACAGGAAGGGCTGAATTTCTTACAGTGTGCAAATCTCTCGCATGATCACCTGAGCTCATCAGGAGAGTCAGGCTGCACTGCCTCAGTCTGGACCGGTCAGCCACATCTCCTCATGCCCCATCATGCCCCATCATGCACCTGTCATGACAGGTTGGCAATGTTGGCCAGGAAACGCTTGGCCCACCACTCCTCGAGATCAATAGGCACAAAATCTGAAAAAGACAGAGACTGGGTGAGTTCTTTGAGATCGTACCATATTTTAATTAAACAATAGCGCACAAAATGTATGGACTTTTTTTTTTTTTTTTTCATTTGTAGTGTGGAAGCAGCTTTTCTTCAAAACAGATCCTTTTGTGCTCCGGAAACTAATTCATACAGGTTTGGAACGACATGAGGGTGAGTAAATTACCATTTTTACATTTAAATTGAATTTGTGTATCCGAAAGACAGAAGAGGCCTTCAAAATAGGCTGAGAAGAGAGAACAAGTCAGCAAAATAGAGACTATTTAAAGAAAGTAAATAGGACAGAAGTCCTAGACTGACTCTTCATGCCGGGATTGGGGCTTCTCTCCGCGTACTGAACCGGGCCTTTCCCGTTCTCCGGCTGGGATCCCTCTCCAAGCTTATGTTCCACCTCCTGCCAAGCTGCAATCATAAGATATTGTATCAGTATAAAATTACAATTCAGTCTTCCAACAATTAACACCTTAAAAAGGTCATAAATCAGAGAAGAAATCTTAAATTCATAGTCATGGCATTAAATGTTGCATCAATTGCAAAAAAACTTTCACTGTATTTTGGTCTTGTTTTCCAGTTCAAATATCTAAACATCCTTAAATCAAGATACATTTACTTGAGATGCAAGATGATGATATGAAGTCTTGTTTTCTAAGAAATTTAACAAAACTAGGTGTTTATGCGTAAAACAAGAACAAGCATCTGTCAATGGAGTATGAAACTTTTTTTCCCTTCGAGTTTTCACACCATAATTGATTTTTTTTGTAAAGTGAATGAAAAAGTAATGGCAATATGTAGGAAGTTGTATATCAAACTTTAAAGTGCTGCTAATGCAACTCATTAGAATTCCTAGACATGGAAAAATCTTACATTTATCTTCATAAAATCTGCAGAAACTCTTTACATACTGCTCTCATGTAGATTAAAATTTGCAAGTCATGGTGACGTCTAATTCATTAGTGAATCATTCATTTGAGTTGATTCTTTTCAATGCATGTTCATATTGTAGCCAGAACGATTCATTTGTGAACAAGTCTATATCTGAATGTCTTTTCAAATCCTTCATTCAGTGATCAAAAACGAATGGAGAGGTATACAAACCAAACAGACATGTTTTGTCCTAATTTGCATCGTATCCCAACATACTACTTGTGAAAACACTACAAATGCAATGCATCACAACAAAAGAAGAGTTTAGATCTAGAAAAAACATGATTTTCTTCTCATTGGCAACTCGGTAGAAGTAAATGTGGACACCTTTTACCAATTCTAATTGCTTCCTTTACACTCCCTAAACCGGTTGCGAGATTTTACCGGATCATACAGCTCTTTTCGATTGACTAAAGCAGTTTTGCAAAACATTAAGCCTCAGTTGACTAGCCTGTCATTGTACAAAAGAGCATGAAAACTGCCCTTGAGGGCCATTGCATCAGCTGCTGGAGGTGGAGCCTGGCCTGCAAACAAACACCCTCCTCCTGAAGATAAGAATTGCCCTGTTACACACAAACTTTGCTGGACTTACCTCATTATAAAGTACATTTATGGAGTCTGAACCCCAGTCATTCACAACTTTAGTTTGCACATGATTAAACTCTTACAACTTTAATAAAGAATCAAGACAAGCTGCAAACTTGTAACGACTTCAAGTTACTGGAGAGCCTTGAATCCGTTTGGTCGCTCTTCAAAGTCCATTAAGGTCATGGCAACTACTTGCCCCAACCTTAGCCCTCCTCAAGGTCTCAGTGGTCAAGGATTCAACATTACTGAACTCACCCTCATAAACAAACCGAACATTTTCCTCGTGTGCTGGGGTGAATCCCTCACTAGTGTTCTCAGCTTTTGGAGAGGTTGATCTGTGGAACCGCTTTCCGTTCAGCCGGTGAAATACAATCTTAGGCGCTGGTGAACTACAAACAATAGATCAAGACGAGTTTTCAAGAATCATCCTGGGATTATTACATTCGGTCTCCTTCAATTTACATTGCATTCATCTCTCATTTGCACACTTTAAATCTAAATAAAGAAATTGTATTCATTTAAAAAGAAACATTCACTTTCATTACATGGAAAAAGAGTACATTCTTTAACATATATAACAATATTAATTCCGATTTTAACGGCTAAACGCGAATTTTTGGTGAACTGTTTCTTTAAGTCCAAATACTTCCTTACACAATGTCGTTACTACAGTAACAGCGACACGTTATGAAACACGGTTGTTTATTATATCAGCATAACAAGCGGTATAAGTTATATTAAACCGGTGAAATCTCAAACGCAAAATGACAGACAAACGCGACCCTCTCTAGCCTAGAAAGCAGCACGCGGAGCTACACGACGTCCTTGTGGGAATATGAGGGGGGTGTGACAAGCATGTGCTCGCATTATAATAACCCCAAAAGGTTAGTGATTAACCCTTATACCGACATGAAGACGAATACATTCGCGACACAATCTTCAAACACGCCGACAAACCACGCGTTCTCGGAAACGCGCGCGCTACACTTGCAAGGTCACACACACGGCGCAAGAAAAAAACAAGCGACTTTGGCAAAAGCGTAAAGACGGGACGTCCTGGCTTAGAAATGAGGCCAACTTGTTCGGTACGGATACTTTTAAGTGTGCTAAACTCATACACGAGACGGACACGCTTTTTAAAGGCGCAGTTAAATCATTTTTCCCCTCAGGGACCAAACTCAGGTGTTACATATAAATGCTATTACTACTCACTCCGATACAAACCAGTGGCTTTGCTTCTGTTTCAGGTCGTTCGCTTTGCTCTCAATCTGTTGCGTAGGGCCTGCAAGAAACAATATCTGTTAATACGTATTTAAAGTAATGTCAACCATATTAAATAGACGCACGTGGTTTATTCTTAAATATCTACTATAATAAAGTTAAAAGAACGCTAAATAAATAACGCACCGACTAATGTGACATGATATGTATGCGTGCTGGTGAAATTATACCTGTTCTCCGTTGTGTAACAAGTTTGCTGGGACCTCTGGTTATTGTGTACATCATGTGAGACACGGTTTCTGAAGAACCCCTGCGGCGCGATAGATCCACGCGAGGTCTACGGATCGCTCAGTGCGAAAGTCACGATTATACGCACGCCAGAAAACGTCACGCGATCCCGCTTCAGGACGCAGCTCTCTTGACGCAGCCACCGTGGAAACGAGCAGCGATCCTGATCGCAAATATGCAGTTCAGATTTAAGCGCCGTGCGTTTACTTGAGGTCAGTCAAGGTTAAGAGCGTGTATTGCCCTGATTACGCGTCGGAGTGCCCGGTGCTGAGAAACTTTCTGAGCTCTGGTTCGGTCTGGACTCTACTGTAAACTCGGACGTTCAGATCGCATTCGTAGCCTTCTTCCGTGACGTCACGGCACGCCCCCCGCGATGTTCAACCGGGGTCACCTTTCACCTTGTGGACGCCATCAAACTGGCTCTGTGTACCATCTAAACACGGGTTTCATCATGCCGCCAAACATACAACTGATAACCGCGTAACGTTATAATAAACGACCGCGCGGTATGATAAAGTCGGGCTGCGCAAATGTGCGCTGCTACGAGGCGCTTCGCGCACCACGTGGGAACCAGGCGCTCTTGTGTAAAATTCATGTCTGCAAACGTACCACTGAACTGATTAAAGTGTAGAGTAACACGAGCGCGCATTAAAGACCACGGGTTGCGCATGCGCAAATGTGCGCGGCTAAGACACGGTTCCGGCCAGGCTTTACGTGGTACCACATTAACAGTTTGTTTGGGTCAAACCATACGGTTAACCTCGCTAATCTGCGATGCAGGTACTTTAGTTACACCTTTCACTCTTTAAACCAATAGGACTAAATATAACAAGAAATAAGAGAGGAAAACCCATCTGAGGCAATTGTTACATAACCACTGTTGTACAACAGTCCTTGAAATGCAACTACTAAGACAAAATGGCTGTTAATTAAGAATTTTATAATTTTATTTTAGTATAACCATCAAAGAAAACAGGAACATGCCACTTTCAAATAATCCTGAATTAGTATTTATGTATCCAACGTTTGGTAGCTGCCTGAGATCTTGCCTCAGATCAAGATCTGTTGCTCATTTTATAAGTTTATTGACCCCTCTTGAGGTAGGTATAACTACAGAAATGTGGTTTTACGTGTAACCTGTTCATTAGCTATCAGTACCAGACTTAGCAAACCCAAATAGCAAGGTATACACAGCCAATTTTATGAACGAGAGAGAAGCCATACCTTATCCTAAATATTCAGTAGCTCAGCAATTTTTTAATGCCGTTTCTGCACAATTTAAGTAGCAGTAAAACAAAAGCTGGTTTACTAAATGAATTCCCCTCTCTTTCCTCAAAAATGTCCTTCTTCAATGAATAATGCCATTAAAATGGAAATAAAATAATGATATTACCTATATAGTCAAATTGGCTCACCTGAGTGGGTGTGTACAGTACATTTGAACATTGATATTTACATCTCCCATATTATAAATTTTACACAATGAAAGCATTTTGTTACCCTGTAAATTTCAAGTCTCTACAGCATGCTTCCTAAATCAGAGCAATTCATTACAGACATACTTTAATATTTTGAGTTTAGCAGAACAGTTTAGTTGCTTGAATTGCTAAAGGCCTAACCTAGTGATTGTACAATGTGGCATTTCAGTAGTGAGGTTCACAGTCCTCTACGAGACTGTCGGTGATGTAGTTGATCTTCAGTAGTTGCTGGTAGTACTGCTTCTCTACAGCCGTGTTCACCGTCCAGCCCACCACCTCTACACCGCGGGCTGCCCAGTACTGCACACAGTCCCTAGTGAAAGAACAGTGACCATTTTAAAGAGCAATGCACACTCCTCTACTGTAGGTGGCACTGATGACTTACTAGATCAGCTTTAAATGTTCCTACACAGATACAGTCATATTCACTTGTATGTATGTACTTGCCTGTTTTGATTTTGGATTTTGATTTTTTTTAATAAAAAAATGCATTTATTGTATAGAGTACTGCAGGAATGAGTCATAAAACCTAAAAACGAGTTAGGATTTTAGCACTTCCATTTCCATTGTCAGTGTTTTTTTTAATGGGTTTTTGGTTAAAGGGGTCATATGATGTTGCTAAAAAGAACATTATCTTGTGTATTTGGTGTAATGCAATGTGTTTATGTGGTTTAAGGTAAAAAAAAAACATTATTTTCCACATACTGTACATTATTGTTTCTCCTCTATGCCCCGCCTTTCTGAAACGCGTCGATTTTTACAAAGCTCATCGGTCTGAAAAGTGAGGTGTGCTCTGATTGGCCAGCTATCCAGTGCGTTGTGATTGGCCGAATACCTCAAGCGTGAGACGGAAATGTTACGCCCCTTGCCATATTGTGATGATGCCCTGTCCGGCCGGAGCGATGATTCAAGTGATTGTGATTCAAGTGAGGAACGGCGGGAGGGTTAGAGTGAGCAGAGGCAGGGGCTTGAGAACGGTGCGTCCGGCGATTTCGACGAAGGAGTGTCCGGAAGGACGTGACGACTCCGGGCTGGACTCTGCTTCGTCCACGGTGAAAGCCGATCCGGCGATCCACAGCGCAAAGTTGTAGTATTTCCTCAGCGACCAGCACGGATCAGCTCCAGGCATGACGAAGCAGATGTCCTCTTTTGGAAGACCAAACAAAGTAGTTTCGCTTTTACAACGAAGCACACAGTGCCTTTATGACATTGCGGCGGAAACAACAAAACTACAGCGAGAATAAAAGTTACGCCGCCTTTCAAATTTATTCACTTTTCAATTTTTGTTTTCAAAAAGCTCAGTTTTCCTTGACAAAAACACTGTCTCCGTGTGGATGGAAGGCCAAAACGCAGAGAAAAAGATGCATTTTCAAACTAAAACATATTAGTGTGGACAAGGCATAAGTGCTCCAAATTGACCAAGCTGTCCATATGACTCCCTAATCCTAAATATAAACAATAATATGATGCCTGACAGCGCTAACAACCACTGAAGTCCCACCTGTAGCATTTCAGAGAGGACTAAGAAAATAAGTGTTAGGGTTGTGCAGCAGTGGTCAAAGATAATGGTCAGTGACCCATTTCATGGTCAGTGACCCAAAATACAACCCATTTCAGCAGTTACATGCAGTGGTTGCTTTTCTGTAACTGACAGATATGCGCAATTTATTTTAAGACCTGCGGTAGGTGTGTTAAACACCTTACGGTAATGTAATACACACAATGATATGGCTTCACAATAATAATCTAAAAATAGCAATAATGTCATGGTGACTCACGGCGAGATGAAGTTCTTCTGCACCAGGAAGGCGGAGACTCCACACAGGTTCCACAGCAGGTGATGATGAGCCCAGTCCAGGAGCACATCCAACACCTGCATCCAGTGGTGCTTCCACGCGGATGAGAACCGTGGCGTCCCGTCGCCAAACCGACTCAGACTCCACGGCCGATGGGTCAATGAGGTCACCACATTCGGATCCGCCTGTCGCATCTGGAAAAGATCAGCCAATACACTTTTATATTAGTGTAGAAAAAAATGTATATGTATGTAGAATATATGAATTGTTAAAAAAATGAAATTCAGGTCCCGTCAAATGCAATCGGACTGGATTATGTTACCCTATAGATGACTTTGGGCTCAAATGAGCAGACGATGCTTGTGTTGTAGAGTACTGGATACTTCTGGAATAATTCTTTCAGTGCTGCAGCCACCTGTGGACAACAGATACATGAAAGCATTAATATTCTGGTTTCCCAATGCAAGAATCATTAAAGTTCTTGCTAAGCAACAACCTGTGGATCAAGATTGAAGAAATGGGCCCACCAACAATGGACCATTGACAGTTGATGGTACCTCATCTGGATGACCTTTGACGTCAAAGTAGATGGTCAACTGGCGCTTGATGCATTCCTCTACTGCCTCCTGCAGCGTTGGAACCTTCTCACCTCGGAAACGGTCACTGCTCGCAACCAACAACAACATACCACCTGCTGTCTTTAACTTGGTCTTGATTATTTGTTCTCTATGCATGAAACAAGGCTGTCTTTCTTCCCATCTAACTTGAATCTGTGTTTGGCTGCTGCATCCAGTTTGCGCAGTTCAGAGAAGAGCAGCTTGCTCAGTGGTCCTGATCCGTTTGTGGTTCGGTCCACGGTGTCATCGTGCATCAGTATGGGAACCCCATCGGCCGTGAACTCCAGGTCCAGCTCCACACCCGTGGCTCCATTCTCACTCGCCTTTCATTTAGAAATAAGAGTCATTATAAAAGGAAGAAACCAGTGATTGGTGTGAGATTTACAGTGTGTTGAGGAAAACCACAGATAATACAATGCTTTCACAATGTTTGAAAGATAGAAGAAATACAAGAAATGAGCTTTTGAGGTTAAAGAACATGTGATGGTGATAAAAGAAAGAAAGAAAGGAAAGTAGATATTTATATAATATTTAATGTGCAGTCAAATAATATACATTAAATAATTAAATGGAGCAAATGGAAGTAAACAAGTAAATAAAACTTTAAAGTTAAGATACACATTTTTAAAAACTTGGCCTCATAAATGCAACATAGTTTGTATAATTTATATAAATTATACATTGTTTACTTTGAATATTGGTGGCTTGGTGCTCCTGTATTGTAAGTCGCTTTGGCAAATAAAAATAAAAAAGCATCTGCCCAATTTTCGTTCGTGCAAATTTTGTTTTGTAAATAATCTAGATATAATATTTGCATGTATATTTGCATTACAACACTCCTCGGCTTTTGGTTCATCACGAGTCGGACATGTTTGAAAGAAACGATTCTCTGTTCAATCAGCCAATGAACCGCTGTATTTGATTCGTTAAAAACTCTTTCATTTGAACGAGCTGAACCGATTCATTCAAAAGATACGACTCGTTCACGAATCGAACATCGGTGCTGTCAGTGTGATACTTGTTGTATCACTTTATGTGTTGTCTTTAAAAATAAGCATGCAGTTGCTTTAAATTAGCACTGCCACGAAAAAAAAAACCATATTTAAACATTTAAAAAAATAAAATAAACCAGCATAATGACATGCTCACCGCGCGTATAGCAGCTATGGTGTTCTCTGGAGCGTCGTGTCCACCACCGCGGTGCGCCACCGCTGACACGCCGCCCGACGACACTCTAGACCCGGGCCGAAGCACCCGTCTGGCCCGGCTGGAGGGGACCTGGGGGAACCGGAACATCACCATGAAGAGGTAGAGAGAGGCCGTGAGCACCGTGGGCCAGACGGAGCTTCTGGTTCCCAGCAGAACCACGATGAAGACAACAGAGAACAGCGTGAGCTCATCTCCTAAATGAAGCATGATGAGAAAACGAACCTACAAACCACGAGCTCTATTACTGCAACTAATCAATCGGTGATCAATAAACATGTAGGATCAGCGGTCAGCTACTCGATCGATGCAAGCGTCGTTGCTTTCAGATAAAATCCGCATCGCGAGCGTTCAGTCTCGAGTCATTCATTGCCACACAACTGTATGACAGACCTGCTTCTTGCATTAATGAACTGTCATTAAAAAATGTATTAATGACATCACGGATGCATTGCGAAATTGCTCGCGCGACCAGTTTGACTGCTGACGCCCTCATCACAGTAAACAGCATTAACTGATATTAATGACATCCTAAATGAAAGCATTTATACTGCGTGTCGTATTGTGCCGATAACCTGTTTAGCCTGCTTGATGAGCTACGAGCGCAAGATCTCTAGAATAAAATACCTATCCGATGCGATGCATTGGTGGAAAGTTCCTACTATTGAAAATAACAACATAAAAGTTCCTGTGTTTAAAGGATTTTTGGTTAAATAATATAAATAAATGCCTAGTATAAGTCAATTTCACACAAAAAAATAGTACATTTTATTATTTCGTAAACTATAATTTAAATGTATATAACACATTTTACATTTGACAAGTTTATAAACAACTCAGAGACTTTTATTATGAAGTGTTCAGCTTTACAGAAGCACTGCGCGATGCGCTGAACTTGTCTGGAGATGGTAAGTGCGTTCAAAACTGCATAAATTGTTAATTTTAGTACATATTAATAACTTATTTTGGCCATTTGTTTTGTGCGTTTTCTTTGTAATTAATATGTCTTAGCTGCCTAGAACACGAGTTGCAAATACCTTTTAAACTGAGTTCATACAATGATTGTGTTTTGAAAGGCAGACATAAAAACCCCGTGTGTAAAGGATTTTGTTTGATACGAGACAAAATTGAGCAAAAAAAGTCAAACTAAAAATACAACCATTTAGTATTTGATTTAATTGTACAACTGAATTATTTTATTTATTTATTTATTTTTTGCATTTCAAAAGTATACAAAAGTTATTTTATTGTGATAACAGCACAAGGACTTTTACTTTGAAGTTCGTTTCACTGACTTTCTATTCTATCCCGTTTCACAGAAGCACTCCGCGATGCACTGAACTTGTATGCAGATGGTAAGTGCGTACATAACTGCATAAATTGTTGATTTTAATACATTGTATTGTATTCATCTTTCGTGTATTGTCTTTCATTGTCAAATATTTAGCAGCCTGAAACCCTTTAGCACATATCCTCAATCTGAGTTCCCCTAAGGATTGCCCTTGACAGCCAGTATATCTTACTCTACTTGTACCCACAGGATAAGTATTTTTAAGTAAGTGTGCTGTATTATCAAGTTTTTTTTTTTTTTTTGGCGTTATCAAGTCAACTTTTAATAACTACTGTTACCATGGTTACTGTCTCCTCAGATGATGTCAGCACGCTTAATCCACATTTCCCGTCTTCCTCTATATGGGTGCCGGTGTCATCGTGCAGGACTCATTTCACACACTCATGTGCAATACAGCAGTGACCTGGTGCACGTGGGTCGCCGGAAGCCCATTGCATTCACACACGCTATGTCATTCAGTTCTGATCTTGCCTCAAGGAAATACAGTCTAATTTACACTTTTCCGGCTATCAAAGGCCTGCGGGCTCTTTCTAGACTCAAACTGATGCAGACGGGCATCACCGTCGTCTTATTGCCCACAGTGTACTACCTCTACCTGCAGGGACAGGCGTCAGTAATGCTGCTGAGTTACTCCACAGGCATAGCTGTGTTTGCCGGCATCATGCTGTACTCCATAAGCCACTATGTCAGACGAGTGGTTGGCATGATGTATCTGGATTCAACGCGGACCGTCTTAAAGGTGTCGCACCTGACCTTCTGGGGTCACAGACGGGACATATACGTGCCCGTGTCAGATGTCATGACTCTGGGAGAGTCTGGGGATACCAAAGGAGAACCGATCCTGTGTTTAAAGCGCTACAGCCGTTCTGATACAATGTACTTCTCTCCCAGACTGGGACGAGTGGTGGACAAAAATGCCTTTGAGAAGGTTTTTGGGAGTTTGTCGTGAATTTAGTTTTCTCTTGTTTTTTTTTCATGTTGTGTCATACGCCACTGGATATTGTCTTGTAATTTAAAAGTGACAAATAAAGATGTTATTCATTTCACATTCATGAAAAATGTTAATAGAATGGTGTAGAGATGACGTATTATGATGTATTTTTGTAGGCCAACCCGGAAGTGCATCACCGTGGTTCCTTCACAAAAAAAACCTAGTATTATTTTTCCATTGGCTTTTGGATTGCTGCAGAAAATAAGCTCTGTGACCAATAAAAGTTAACGGTTTCTTGTTATAATTTTAAACGGTAACATTTTAGCAGTTGAAAACATTTGTTAGAAATTTAGAAACGTAATCAGTTACATTACTTTAATATATTAATTGAAATAGTTAACTTACACTACTTATTACATTTAACATTCAAGAAACCGATTTTTTAAACTATCATTTATAACTGCTTTGATCTGTTTTGATCAGAGAAATCAGTTTCTTTAAATAAAAAAAATAGCTCATTATTATTCTGAGTTTAAATTTTGAATAATAGATTCAAAATTAGGCTACCTTGGTTATAAAGACTGGCATATTTATTTATTTCAGCAAAAATCCTACACAAAATGCTTTGAAGACTCCCCAGATAGCAACAGAGTCTGGCTTAATTCTGGCACTGTTTTTTTCTCTCTCCACAGTCTTGTGCCAAACAGCATTAGGCTGAGCTCTGGCTGGGGTCTGGCCAACCAAAAGAAACAAAAAGCAATACTCCAGCCACAGCTCAGCCAAACATAGCCATGGCTGGATGGTCCGCCAGAAAAAGAAAATATTCAGCTGAGATCTGGGTGGGTTGTGATTACCCGAAGAGTAAATCAAAGATCTCTGGCATGAATGTGCTTTAAAGTAAAACAGCCTTGTGTAAGATGTGTGTGGTGTTATTAAGCGGTTCATATTTATTTTATACATCATCATAAAGTTAATTTTGTCAAAAAGAATAAAAAATGTCTTTGTTCTAGTTAAATATCCTAGCCTATACGATATTTATTTAAATAGCAGACACTTTTATCAAAAGCGATTTAAGAACTATGAATACAACAAGTAATTAATCACGAGGGGGCAGTAATAAAAGTGTTTTTAAAGAAAAGAAGACTTGATGATCATTCTGTTGACAAGATTATTTTGATGGGCAGTTAAGGCAGACAAGGAGGTTTCAGTGTGCAGAATGAGAAAAACAAAACGAAATGTTTGCAGAATGATCGAAGACAGAAACAAATATTTAGAGTGAGGATTGTCTTGATTTCCTTGTAATAATGAATAATTTATAATGTGTATTTTGTAACGAAAAAATAAAAAATCCGCAGTTCCCCAGCGCAGTCTGGGCCAATGCTTCTTAGTTATATATATATATATTTTATTGTATATGCTGAACATTTAACATTCATACCATAAAGAAACATTACAAACAGGACATTAACATTTTATGAGGGGAAAAAAGAAAAAAAAGGTAGAAACAATAATACTAACAGAAGGGTATACATCTATAATCACAATAGAAAGGAGTTTAGTTCTGTGAATGTATCCATAGTTGTGGTTGCGGACGTAGTTTGCAGTGCATCTTGCAAATAGTAGTTGATTTACATCTACGTCGTTAAATCCGCTTTACAAAAAAGGACTACTTTTCCCAGAGTGATGACGTATTATGATGTATTTTTGTAGGCCAACCCGGAAGTGCATCACCGTGGTTCCTTCACAAAAAAAACCTAGTATTATTTTTCCATTGGCTTTTGGATTGCTGCAGAAAATAAGCTCTGTGACCAATAAAAGTTAACGGTTTCTTGTTATAATTTTAAACGGTAACATTTTAGCAGTTGAAAACATTTGTTAGAAATTTAGAAACGTAATCAGTTACATTACTTTAATATATTAATTGAAATAGTTAACTTACACTACTTATTACATTTAACATTCAAGAAACCGATTTTTTAAACTATCATTTATAACTGCTTTGATCTGTTTTGATCAGAGAAATCAGTTTCTTTAAATAAAAAAAATAGCTCATTATTATTCTGAGTTTAAATTTTGAATAATAGATTCAAAATTAGGCTACCTTGGTTATAAAGACTGGCATATTTATTTATTTCAGCAAAAATCCTACACAAAATGCTTTGAAGACTCCCCAGATAGCAACAGAGTCTGGCTTAATTCTGGCACTGTTTTTTTCTCTCTCCACAGTCTTGTGCCAAACAGCATTAGGCTGAGCTCTGGCTGGGGTCTGGCCAACCAAAAGAAACAAAAAGCAATACTCCAGCCACAGCTCAGCCAAACATAGCCATGGCTGGATGGTCCGCCAGAAAAAGAAAATATTCAGCTGAGATCTGGGTGGGTTGTGATTACCCGAAGAGTAAATCAAAGATCTCTGGCATGAATGTGCTTTAAAGTAAAACAGCCTTGTGTAAGATGTGTGTGGTGTTATTAAGCGGTTCATATTTATTTTATACATCATCATAAAGTTAATTTTGTCAAAAAGAATAAAAAATGTCTTTGTTCTAGTTAAATATCCTAGCCTATACGATATTTATTTAAATAGCAGACACTTTTATCAAAAGCGATTTAAGAACTATGAATACAACAAGTAATTAATCACGAGGGGGCAGTAATAAAAGTGTTTTTAAAGAAAAGAAGACTTGATGATCATTCTGTTGACAAGATTATTTTGATGGGCAGTTAAGGCAGACAAGGAGGTTTCAGTGTGCAGAATGAGAAAAACAAAACGAAATGTTTGCAGAATGATCGAAGACAGAAACAAATATTTAGAGTGAGGATTGTCTTGATTTCCTTGTAATAATGAATAATTTATAATGTGTATTTTGTAACGAAAAAATAAAAAATCCGCAGTTCCCCAGCGCAGTCTGGGCCAATGCTTCTTAGTTATATATATATATATTTTATTGTATATGCTGAACATTTAACATTCATACCATAAAGAAACATTACAAACAGGACATTAACATTTTATGAGGGGAAAAAAGAAAAAAAAGGTAGAAACAATAATACTAACAGAAGGGTATACATCTATAATCACAATAGAAAGGAGTTTAGTTCTGTGAATGTATCCATAGTTGTGGTTGCGGACGTAGTTTGCAGTGCATCTTGCAAATAGTAGTTGATTTACATCTACGTCGTTAAATCCGCTTTACAAAAAAGGACTACTTTTCCCAGAGTGCACCTCGTGACACACAACAGAGGATCCGGAAGTTGCGTAGCAGTTAGCCAGCCGCTAATATTTACCAAAACAGTCTGGAGGACTTCGACAATCACGCCACAATCATTTAGTACTTAAATGTAAGTTTACATTTTTTAAAATCTCAACTAACTCGTAGATTTCACCAATTCTTCTACAGCGCGTTACCTGAGTTGCTTTTTGTTCATGTATAATTCCAGCAGGGACTGGCGCTCTCTCTGGCAGCGGCAGGTCGCAGCGCCACTTCCGGTGGCCACGGCAGCTGCCAGAGTTCGTGGCAGCTGCCACGGTCTTTCTCGCCGTTTCTGCTGTTTGCTCGGTAAAACTACACTGTACTCAGTGGCGTTTTTTAAAATGATGATGCAAAGTTCCCACAATTGTAGTAGTATTATTATTATTATTATTATTTTTATGTATCAGCTGCCAGAGTTCTTGCCAGGAGTCACGATCGTTTGTCGCCGTTCCTGCTGTAAACTACACTGTTGTTTTTAAATAAAAGATTTGATGATGCATATTATATACCAGCAAGCAGATACGATCAGACTGTGAACCCAATAAGCTCAATTGCATAAGCATTTTCCCATAAAGAACATACACACACATAAGAAATGCCAGCTGCCGCTAGCCAATATTGTATATACGCACACACACAAACATTCATTTATTTATTTAATGTAACACTTTAGTTATTAACTAGTTGCTTGCATATTACTATATTAGCCATTCTCCCATCCAGCTCTGCAATTTGCATTGTGATGCAATTTGTTGCTCCTTTTCCATTGAAAGGACAATGGGAAATTGTATTTTTCCATCCCAGTTTCTCTTGCTACACCAGTCAGCTGCAGTTCACCCATCCAGCTCTGCAATTTGCATTGTGATGCAATTTGTTGCTCCTTTTCCTTTGAAAGGACAATGGGAAATTGTATTTTTCCATCCCAGTTTCTCTTGCTACACCAGTCAGCTGCAGTCCTGGCGTCTCTCAGAAGAAGGATTTCCTGCAGTAAATAACAAATATGGTCAAATTATTTCATGTATACTGATGTTAATGCTTCAAACGTGTAGAGTACATAAAGCTGTTACAACATTTTTAAGAAATATATGATCTTTTGTTATAATGAATGCTGTCTATCAGTTCTTGTGTCATTTAAGACCTTAATGGATCTTAATGAAATCCAGTTCCTTCAGAATTAATTCATTTAACTGTTATGTATCATTTATCAGGAATCCCACAGATATTTGCCAGATATTTTATATTACAAAAATGTTATTTCATTCATGTACCATGTTTATATTCCATGTTTATATTATTTTCCATTTTTATTATTTTTGATGACACATGAAAATTAAAAAAAGAAAAATCGGTACCTAATTACAATGGCATCAGCTTGACATGCAAATCCCCTAATGTCATGACAGGGAGAATGTATTTAGTGATGTTATACAAAGACCATTTGTAGTAAAACCGTAGTTATACAATTGTAATAAAAAAAACATTTCATTTCTCGGTGATCCCACATTTGCCCATTTTCATTTTTGTAGAAGTGAACAGTTCTGCTGGAGAACTTTCTGCCCACGCAGCTTTGTGTAGGGATTTAATTTGGTGCTCATCGGCTTGTTGGTATGTAGTATGCATCATCAATTATATATATATATATATATATATATATATATATATGTATAT
>NW_015632032.1:207467-221104 GCF_001515625.1 Sinocyclocheilus rhinocerous
TTTTTTATATATATAACATTTCTGTCCCCCTCACTTCTGAAATGATGGCTACGGCCCTGTATATAGTTTTACCGAGCAAACAGCAGAAACGGCGAGAAAGACCGTGGCAGCTGCCACGAACTCTGGCAGCTGCCAGAAACGACTAGTGGCAGCTGGGGATGCCACCGGAAGTGGCGCTGCGACCTGACGCTGCCAGGCTTTGCGCTTGCTCTTTCTCTATAATTCTTTCCTCTCTCTGACTAAATATAAAGATGGTCTACCTTTGTTTAGAAGCTCGTCTATTAAATTCTGGGTCTTTTGCAGGATTGTGTTATGAAAAGACCAGTTTTAACTGCTTTATTTGATTAACTAAACAAACTTCCCTTTCAGACTACATAGATGCTCCTGTAAAGGAGTTAATAGCTTGAGAGAGGGATTTGTTATTTGTGGTAAGACTTTTTGGTTGAAGGTAACTTCAGTTATATGCAATGTTCCTGCTAGAGCCTTTGTCAAATGCATTAAATCTAATTGTTGCTATTCTGGATGTGACCAGTGTGTTCAAACAGATGTTTACATGAACCACCGCATGACTTTCCCAGAGATTCATGCATCTCAAAGGACTGATGAGTCTTTTAGGCAAACTGTGGATGGAGATCACCACTTAGGACATTCACCTCTGGTCGAAACCAATATAGGCATGGTTAGTTGTTTTTCTCATGATTATATGCATTTGGTGTGCCCTGGTGTGGTACGAAGACTGTTGGATTTGTGGATTTGGCAGTTACTATGTCTTCTTCTTGAGCGTCAAGTAAAAGCTATCTCTGAGCGATTTTGTCCCACTTGAATTTGTCAGAAAACCAAGGAGTCTGGAAGAAAGACTAAAATGGAAAGCAACAGAATTTAGACCGTTTCTACTATATACTAGGGCCAGTTGTTCTTAGCGGTTGTCTTGCTGAGCAAGTGTATAACAATTTCATGCTTAAGTCTGCTGCAATTTGCATTTTAGCAAATCCGTCATTCTGTTTATCCATGAATGACTTTGCCGATGCATTGCTGCTTGTCTCATTTGTTTAACGTTTCAGTAAGTTGTATGGCCCAGAATTTGTGGTGTAAACTATGATTTGATTCAGCTTAGCGGTGATTTCAGATTTCACGGTCACTTAGACCTAATATCTGGATTTCCTTTTTGAAAATTACTTGCAGAAAGAAAAAAAAAAGATCTGGAAGCCAGATCTGAAATGCAAGCTGTGCACTCAAAAAGCAGCAGTGAAGTACAGGGATTGAAAACACAGACAAAATTCATGCACACAGATGGGCCAGTAACACAGATGGCAGTTCAGAGAATTAAAGGGATAGTTCACCCAAAAATGAAAATTAGGACACTTTTTATTATGGATGGACGCACTTTTTTCGGCTTCTTTTGGAATATTGAATAACACCCATTCACTGCCATTATAAAGCTTGGAAGATCCAGGATATTTTTAATATAACTCCGATTGCATTCGTCTGAAAGAAGAATATATATGATACCTAGAATGGCTTGAGGGTGAGTAAATCATGGGGTAATTTTCATTTTTGGATGAATTATCCCTTTAAGTAAGGATGATGTGGTCATTAAAACTTCAGAAGATGATAATAGTATTGAGGTTAATAATGTTGTTGTTCTGGCACAAAACTTTGTTTTGTTTAAAGGTTGAACGTTTGTTGATTATAGGGAGTATTCCAAGAAAGAAAGCTTGTTTGACTACCCAATAGATTCCCAGGAATTTTTGTTGTCATTGGAGCAGAAATGTGCTAGGCTTAGACAAAATATACATGAGTATGTGAGGTTGAACTTGCCACTTGAGGGACAGGGCAGGTTTGCTGTTTTCCCTTTCTACATTTAAAATGAAGTGTGTGTGTGTGTGTTTTCCTTTTCTTTTTTTCTTCCAGAATTGTAATTGGAAATTTTGAGCTACACTTGGACAATATACACAAGTATATGCCATCTAAGAGTCACAATTGATTTCATGTATTTGCTTTTATATTACCTTTTTTAAAAAAAAAAAAGTTGTTTATCCACATTTGTGATTTGCTTGCAGAAATCATGTACCACATTGTCAGCTTTGTTGACACTGAAGTAGAGGTTGTGCCTGCAATCTGGTGAAGAATGGTGTGTGTTTTTGGCCTCCAAACAAGGGTGAAAGAATTCAGAGGGCAACCAAGTGTTTGGAGCAACCCCAGGAGTCTTGGTCTGCATATAAAGTTAAAATTATGTATACTGCAAGTATGTATAAATCCTTTCTGTACACATTGTTTAATTAAAAAGGTTAAATGGTAAACAACTTTTTGGATTGTTCTGATTTTTGAATTCTGTCTTTCATAGATAATTATAGTGAAGCACGCCAGAAGCTGCCTCTTGCAGAACAGCAGACCGATCTCCAGTCAGAGGCTGAGCCCAACTCCCGGAGGCCACCAAAACGAAAAATAAAGTAAGATTGTGTATATTATGTAATTCTTTAACACAGACCTGTCTAACAGGTCCTTGTTTCGTTGTGCAGTTTAAAAAAATAACATGCATTTTTCTTTTTGAACTGCAAAAAGGGAATATTTCACTGAATAATTAACATACCACCCTCACTTCATCAAATTTAGTAATCATTACATTTCTTGCCTTCTCTAAAGACGAAACAGGCGCCTACTGGATGATTATGACAGTGATGAGGAGGCTACCACACCCCTAAAAAACTATTTGCCACAAGCCCCACAAATACAGCCTCTATCCAAAAGGATTTCAACCAAGTCCTCTAGGACAAAGACAAACGCACCCCACTGTTTGGCACCAAAAGTCCCCGGGTGTGACACAGGTTGCAGAAACTTCAGGACCATTCTTGTTGGAGATAAGTCCTGCCTCAGAGTGGCATGAAAAAACTCTGCCACCTCACCAGATTTCCCAGAAGCCGTGGCAAGCAAGAAGTTCAGCCAGAGCATCACAAGACATCACAGAACATAACAGTGAATTGACATGGCCACAGGACACAACTGTACAGTCTCCTGAACAGGCGGCACAGTTACCGTGGCATCAGGAAACACCCAGACCCCAGAGAAAAAGCCTCTCGAGCTATGACCCATTCATAACATGTAAGATTCCTTTCTGTTTTCTAACATTTATTCACTGCTAGTGTAATGCTCATTTCATAGCATGGGTGGTGTGGTAAACCTTGCAATTCCTGTGTTTATTGTTTCAGCACTTCTTCATGCCATAATAACTAAACAAGAAATTCTTATGGAGCAGCAGAGGAACATTATAAGGATGGTGCAAGATCTCAAAGCAAACAATGTTCGTGAGATCACAGAGGCTAACCATTTAAGTCCAAAACGGTTTCCAATGGAAGATCTAAGGTCATTAACTTCCCTGGAAAGTGATCTTCGGTCCTGTCCGGAAACGAAACAAAAAGAGGTAGGTAACCTTGTCAGGTACTCGTAGTTGCCTACTGTTATAAATGACTAAGTCTGATTGTAATTACTGTTATAATTAAATGGTGTGTGTGATTAGGGGTAGGCAGTATACCGGTAGACACGTGTAGTGGCTGTGCTACATGGTCACGAAAACTTATCATTTGCACACGTTTTTAAGCTTTGTGGTTTAAAAACAAGTGAGAATAAAAACAAAAGAGAACTCATTCTGCTAAATGCACGCACTGTCTGAGAGACTGTATTGAACCGAGTTATTTTTGCCGTTTTATAGGCCTTGAGCGGTTAAATACACACACACACACTTGTATTTGTCAAAATGCCCGTCTTTGCAAGTATCGTCGTGAACACAGTAATTTAGGTCTTAAGTGAAAGCAAATAGCTGAGAAAGAAAACACATGTGTAACAGTATATTAGATCAGGACAGCTCTTAAAGTGACAGCTAAATCACTTTTGTAACTTTAATAAGAAGAAATATATATTTAATTTATTTAATATATTTAATTTATTAATTTATTTGTTCTATTTTTTTGTCCTGTTGCTTGTAATTAGTTTCGTATTCTTTTTTTAATCGCTGACTGTTTACTTGTCTTCAGTGAGCTTGAGTTGTTTTTTTGTTTTATTTAAGCTAGTTTTTTTGTGATATTGATACTGATGGCAAGAATTATGAAATTTCTATGGTATCACAAATTTCCATATCATAAAGACCTTATTTAAAGGGGTCATATGATGCTGCTAAAAAGAACATTATTTTGTGTATTTGGTGTATCTTTAAAGCAAAAATAACTATATTGTGATATATATCGTTACCGTGAAATAAAATTACTCGTATTGTGATATAAGATTTTGGTCATATCACCCACCCCTATGTGTGATTAATCTAAAACATAAAAAAAAGGTTAAAAAAAATATTTGAATAATTTATCTAATTTGATAAGTCTAATATCAGTATTAATCAGTGCTAGATTTATTCAATTCAGTTAGATCTGAATCTGTTCATAACAGTGATCAACAAACCGTGTGCTTGGCACTTTCAAAGTCAATTCTATTAAACAGGAAACAGACAGTGGGAGTGAAGAAGATGAAATGGCACTCAAGGATGAAGAATTCTGTCCGGTACAAATAGGTAATCAAAGGACACCGAAGATGGGCAAACCCTGTGGTCCTACATGTGGAAAGAAATGTACGGAGAAGATCCCGCATGTTCGAAGAAAAGAGATATTTGATGCCTATCAGGACATGTCACACAGCGGCAAGTGGGCTTTTGTATTTCACTCAGTTACCCAATCATTGAAAAACCGTCTCACGACTGGAGGTCCCAGTAGACGCAACAAGACTTTTCAGTATCATCTAAATAACAGCCTCGGACAACCTCAAGATGTTTGCAAAACCTTCTACCTAACCACATTGGGATACCACCCGAAAAACGACAGCATGATTGTCAACGTGACGGGCAACACGTCCAGTGCAGTTCCTCCTCCAGACCGCAGAGGGCGTCACCCACCGGCCAATAAAATAGATCTGTCGCCAATTCACGAACACATTGAATCGTTCAATCCAACTGTCAGTCACTGTAAATGTGAACATGCTGAAAGCAGGCGATATTTATCAAGCAATGTAACCATCATGATGATGTATAAAGACTTTAAAGGCAAAAGTGCAAAGGCATGTTCATATGAAACCTATAGGAAAGCCATAAGAGACATGAATATAGGTTTCAGGAAACTGCACGCGGAAGAATGTCTGGAACGCGATATTCACGTGAAGACTGAGCATCTCTAAAGCAAACAGTAGCAAATTAACGCTTTGCTGAATGTAAAATAAGAGCATGATTCTATATAAGTCAGGGTTTCACTTATCTTTGTATATTATTTCTGCGGCCAAAGTTTTGGCTACATTTTACACCTCAGTGACCCATTCAGATGTTTACAGTGTTAGAAAATGGATGAAAAATACAGTAAAGTAAGATAATTGGATGAACTCACATTTATTTACCTGCACTTTCTATTTGTATATTGTTTACATTGTATCACGTTTTGTTGTTGGTGTAGCTACTGTGTTTTGCAGTTGTAGGGCACTACATATTTCATTTTTTTCCCCCCTGAAGATGAGATTGGGAAGTGTTATAACAGCATCAGTTCTGCCATGACAACTCTTGGAGGGATTTGCATGGTAATGTACATGACAATGTTAATGTATTTGGTCTTGGCGGAATAGATCTGCTTCGCTGCTGCTGCGGCAGAGCAAGTACAGAGACTTGATACTGCCAAGACATCCACAACATGCTGCTGTGAGCATGTAAGAAATAGTGCTGCTGCAAATATAACATACATGAAATAACCCCCAAATAGCATATATGAATCACCTCGTAGCAGATCTATACAGGTGGAGCTGGGGAAGGTGGAGGGTTTCTGATGCAAGCTGCAACTGCTACGGCAAGCACTAGTCATACATTTGAATGTTGAGCAGCGAGCTCATTGGCTACCGATACAGGAGAGAACCAATCAGCTGTGCCATGTGATAATGATGTCATCAGGTCAGATTGAGTTAGACCTATCGGACTGCGCCATCTAGAGTTTCATGCCAGAACTCTGTATTTAACTGATTAGAAAAGAGCCACGGGAGTAAAACCCTTCTAATGAGAGTTGTACATTTCTTCATCATATTTGCTGTTTTGATTGGTTGGGTGGTAACAATACAATAACCTCAAGTACAAAATGTAAAATGTTCATGTTTTCACTTGGTTATAAAGCCACACTCTGTGGACATAAAAATCTGAACTGACAGCACTCCTATGAATTATTCACTGCACCAGTGACATACCTGAATATGTTTTCTATGAAAATGTGCATTACAGTGTGCAACTGCAATCACAAATGGCCATTGGCCAGATTCCTTTTAAGCATGTCTTCTAGCATGCCCTTGAAAGTGTGCTTACACTCTTGACTGAGAAGGAAAACAGAATAAAGAATGTCATAATTTCCTCTAAAAGCATTGTATTTACTACAAATATGTGGCATGGATTAAAAGTCCAGTCAGTGACTTTACATATAAGATCGGCAGCAACATTTTCACAAAGTGACCCAGTGAGTGAAAGATTTCCACTTTGAAGCCCAGCTGTTCCTATTTTCATTTCTTATTGGCTGACTCGGGTTAAGGTGATCACATGAGGTACCAAGCAGCCAATCCAGCGACAGCAGCGACCCATGTGGCCAGAATCACCTGTACTGTGGACTGACAAAGCAGCATCTTGGCAAAATTACATGCATAGGTCGTGTTTCCGCTCACTGCTAAACAGAAAATGAGGGAAGCAGTTGAGTAAAAACAACAAAGCATTTTAAATATACATAATACAAAACAATATATTAAGAAATATAGTGTCCCTAACAACTTCCTCACCCATTTTAGCTGCATAGTAGGGGCATTTACTGATGTCTCCACCCATATCCCCATGAGCATGAAAGCCAGTGTCCTCTTTTATGCCTTTCCCAATCTTCTGCAGCTCTGTGAATACCTAATGGAAAAACAAAGAACATGGAGAAAGGAAGTACAAAAATCACTATTAATAAAACATTAATGTTTTTATGTACATAAATGCACATAACTTAATTCACCCAAAAATGAACTCAACCTCAGACCATCTAAGATGTAGATGAGTTTGTTTCTTCATCAGAACAGTAGCATTGCATAATTTGCTCAACCAATGGATCCTCTGCAGTGAATGTGTGCCGTCAGAATGAGAGTCCAAACAGCTGATAAAAACACAATAATCCACAAGTAATCCACATGCCTCCAGTACATCAATTAACATCTTGCTTTCACTTCACAAGAAATTGATTGATGGACTGGAGTCGTGTGGATTGCTTGTGGTTTATTGTAATGTTTTATACAGCTGTTTTGACTCTTGTTCTGACGGCACCCATTCACTGCAGAGGATCAATTGGTGAGTAAAGTGATGTAATGAATCTGTTCTGATGAAGAAACAAACTCATCTACATCTTGGATGACCTGAGGGTGAGTAAATCATAAGCAAATTTTCATTTTTAGGTGAACGATTCCTTTAAAAGGTATGGACCAATAAAAGGAAGTCATATTTGATAATCCTCTTACTTCTAAATTATATTTAAAAGCCAGGTTGGCTTCGTCTAGCAGCTTCTTTTTGGTCTCAGTATCCACTTCCAGCTCATTCATCCTACTGCGGTACAGCCTCTTGAAGGCCGTGGGGTTGTGGATGCCCTCAAAATGGTAGCAGTTCAGTCCCTCACCAGTAGGGGGCAGTTTCAGGGCCCGCTGAGCCACTTTCTTTAGAATCTGCCCTCCTGACAGGTCACCCATGTAGCGGGTCCAAGCATGCGCGACCAAAAGAACCGGGTCGTCACGACCCACCTCGTGAATGCGGTCCACGTAGGGCTGCGTGGCTGCAGAGCAGGAGATCTTGCTCTCCCAGTCTTCACCGTAGAGATACTCCAGGTCTTTGGCCAAGGCATCTCGTCTGTGAAGCTCAGAGGGGAAGTATAATGGGGCAAACATGGGGTGGTTCTTGTTCTTCTCGATCTCTTCCTCAATGGCAGAATAAACATAGTACAGGGCAGCTGTGCCAAGCTGGAGATTGAAAAAATGACAAAATAGCACAAGAATGGAGGTCAGAACACGATCGGCTCTTTTATCAAACTCTACAAGAGTCCATGAACACTAGACTCAACTTAAATAGCTCTCGTTTGATTCGTCCCCTCAGGAAGTCCTTGACAAATGGCGAGTTCTCTGCTTTGTCGTGAGACTCCTTGGTTCCAGCCGTCAACACTTCTGACAGGTCATCAGGACAAAGAGATTTATCAAAATAAAAATTGTTTATGCTCTATACTGCCACCTACTGGCTTGGATGTAGAGTCACTTAATTTTGAGTTTTTAATGGCATTGTAGAAATACACTAGTTAGTGTATGATGCTCAGTTTTTTTTTTCTGTGTAACCATTTACAAAGTCAGCAGGTGTAAGATGCCTAGTGTTTTAAAATCTGTTGTGTAGAAGTTGTGTAGTGTAATCCAACCTTAAATAGTGCTTGTATTTCATTCTGAATAGATATTTCTAAACCACTGACTGCAGTCTTCATCCCATTTTTGTCAAAAGTACTATTCATTTATTTAGGTGTAAAACCTTTTCTAATGTGTAGAAGCTTGATGCACCCTAAAAACAAGTACATCATGAAGCTATAAACATTATGACAAGCCTGTCAGGTTAGGACAAGGCCAATATGGATGCATTCTCTATAACTTAAGATGCATCAACGAAAGGTACCTGAGAATATAATCGTCGCTCTCAGCAAGGATGTTCTCTCCTCTATTAGACACTGCTGAGTCTGCAGCCATCATGTCCTTCTGTCTGTATGTATGCCTGGTCCTCTGCTTGATAAATAAAGGCAAGTGCTGAAGATTAGACGACAACAGTTGTAGCCACTTAGAACCAACCAAGACCAAATATATTTTGCCACTGTCATGTCAATAGTAATAAAGCATAATAATCATGTCCTCCTGTCTAGTGTTGGTCTTAATTGCGCAAGTCGTATCCATTGTGACATTAGTCAAAATGAGCGTCCAACAACAAATACTCGTGACATTGACTTGTGTAGGACAGTCTGCACGTAAATTTATGTAGTTAAATGACCGTTCGTATGCAGTAAATACCAATAGGATTACGCTTTTTTTTCAACTATGTAAAACAGGACGGCTGTTATTTGACCTGATCTGCAGTATAGGGTCGGTTCACATCACGTTGTTTAAATTGTTTACAGAACTAGAACCGCCTCCAAACAGGAAGTAGAATGACGCGCTGTACGTCACGAAGAAATTTCGACATTCGATATATAGGGAATAGAGCGATACTAATAAAAATATAAGAACACGAACACACTGGAAATTAAATAAGGCAATATTGGAAGATGACTTGTTTAAAAAGGAAGTTAAAAATATTATTTTGAGTTGCTGGAACAATGCAAAAAGTTCAAATAAGTATGGTACCAATTGGGAGTACATGAAGTACCTTATAAGGAAGCAAGCTATTGTTGGAGGAAAAATAATAGCACAGTCTAAAAGGACTAGAGAGGAATAAGTAATAAAAGAGATAGTTAATTTGACAAGTATTAATGTAATGAATCAGCCGGACAAACTCAGGTTATTTGAATTACAGTTACAATTAGATGAGATGAAAATTAAATGTTCCCTCTGAAAAATTGTGAACTTCTTGATATTAATGGCATCCCTGTAAAAAATGTTGTTACCTATTTAGGAATCAAAATATATAAAGATGAAAAGGAAAGGGGACAGCTTAATTTTCAACCTGTGGTTCAAAAAGTAAAAAATCAATCTTTACAATTTCATTTTGGAGAAATAGATCTCATTACATTAAAAAAGGTACCTTAACTAATTCGGTTGGTAATGGAGGCTTAAATGTGCTTGACTTCAGCACATCAAATGCAATTTTAAAGAATAGATGGATCAAGAATTACTTTCAACATAAACATAAAATGTGGTATTTAATTTCTAATCTAATCTTTGAAAAGATGGGTGGTGTTGCTTTTCTGTTGCAATGCAACTTTGAAATAAGTAAGATTCCAGTTAGATTAAGTAATTTTCACAAGCAGGTGCTACTCTCATGGATGCTTATAAATAAGCATAATTTCTCTCCAAATAAATGTATAATTTGGAATAACAGGTATATAATGTTTATGCATAAAACTTTGTTTTTTTTCCAAAAATGTGTAGACAATGGTATTTGTTAAACAGTTATTTAATGAAAATGGGCACCTGTATACCTACATAGAATTTCTTCAAAGGTATAATATTCCAATAATCCCTAAAGAATATTGTATAGTGTTTGATGCTATACCATCCGGACTAAAATGTCTGTTTAAAGGAAATGTGAATAAGGAGACTGTGAGTCTCAGACCTGATGTTGCAATTAACGGAGTTACTATTAATTATAGAAAATGGAATAATTACTTTTATCAGGAAGTTACTAACAGAATACAGCCCAACATCGTCTAAAACATACTGGTATTCTAAATTTGAGTGCATTGACTGGAAATATGCATGGTTGCTGCCTAAAAAATATTGCATAACAAATAAGGTGAGAGAAGTACATTTTAAAATACTCCATCTGGTGTACCCTGTTAGAACTCTTTTTCTGAGATTTTGTACTGATGTAGATGTTATATGTGATTTCTGTGGGACTGAGAAAGAAAATGTTGTGCACTTATTTCGTAACTGCCACAAGCAGGTGCTACTCTCATGGATGCTTATAAATAAGCATAATTTCTCTCCAAATAAATGTATAATTTGGAATAACAGGTATATAATGTTTATGCATAAAACTTTGTTTTTTTTCCAAAAATGGGTAGACAATGGTATTTGTTAAACAGTTATTTAATGAAAATGGGCACCTGTATACCTACATAGAATTTCTTCAAAGGTATAATATTCCAATAATCCCTAAAGAATATTGTATAGTGTTTGATGCTATACCATCCGGACTAAAATGTCTGTTTAAAGGAAATGTGAATAAGGAGACTGTGAGTCTCAGACCTGATGTTGCAATTAACGGAGTTACTATTAATTATAGAAAATGGAATAATTACTTTTATCAGGAAGTTACTAACAGAATACAGCCCAATATCTTCTAAAACATACTGGCATTCTAAATTTGAGTGCATTGACTGGAAATATGCATGGTTGCTGCCTAAAAAATATTGCATAACAAATAAGGTGAGAGAAGTACATTTTAAAATACTCCATCTGGTGTACCCTGTTAGAACTCTTTTTCTGAGATTTTGTACTGATGTAGATGTTATATGTGATTTCTGTGGGACTGAGAAAGAAAATGTTGTGCACTTATTTTTTATAGCTAAATGTTTTGCTGTTCTTTTTTCTGTTTAGTTTTTTTATTATTATTATTATTATTTATTTTTTTACCTGTATTATTTATATAATACTGTATATTTTCTATTTCTCTTTTGTAGTTTATAATTGTTCAGTACCTTTATATTATATGTTGGAAATCCCAAAAAAAAAAAGAAGGGAATAGAGCGATTTCATACACAACATTAAACTTAAATAGTTAGTGTATAAATCTTATTTGTTTATTTATTTATTTATCATTTTCTTTTAAATCAATTGATTTTTTTAAAATGAACGCCTTTGACAAACTGGTGTGACAACCACTGATCTGTGAGGATTTATTTTGTCTATATCAAAAATTTCCCAACTTCAAATATCCTCCTGAGAACCAGAAAAAAAAGTTTTGTGATTTTTTTTAATGTCATTACGTTGGTTGGAGGGGAAAAAAAAACATTTTTGAAAAAAAAAATTTATTCATATTTATTCTATGTCCTTTGTAGAGGATGCCAGGACTAAGTTATTCAAAAAAAAATAAAAATAGACATGAAAAGGCATGTATAGGCAAAGACAATATTTTATTTTTTCATTCACCAATCATTTTTTAGGTTTCAGGCTAGTTTTAACCAAACTTTGTACAAAGATGATTCTTAACTATGTTATGAAAGATATAACAGAATGATTTGATATACTACTGCAATTTATGGAATATGTGTGTAAAATGTCCATAAATTGGTATTCCCATTCTATACAATGTATCTACACATGGCATCTAATTTGCATATTAATGTGTTCATGGGGCAAACCATAATGAAAAAAATAAGTGTAATAATGGGAGTAATAACTTAGCAACAGTTTTGTGAGAATATCTCATATTTCATAGTAATATCTGATCTATAATTTCTTTCCCTACTGACTTCTTGTGTCTCCCCAAAATGTCTGATTAACATGATGTTTGTCCTGGTGTCCTCTACAGAAGACATGTATGAACATTATGCCCTGTTTTGGAATAAAAAGTCATATTCCAATTTGAAACTCCATAACATTTTTCTGAGATGTTTATTTAAGACAAACGATTTGAAAATTAGCCAGATTTAAATGATAATTACAAAACATTATCATGTTTCCCAAAGAGTGCTAAATCTGATCATTCTGTCAATATCAGTCATATTTAAAGACCAAGGAGAAAGAGTGTTTATGATCAAACCCCCAAACATTTGATACCCCTAAAAAGCGGACAAAAGTCTATGCCTGGGTCCCAGGAGGATATGATGTGATATAATACAATATAATATGAGGCTTCTGTAGCTCAAACGGTATTTGCTTTGGATAAAGTGTCTGCTAAAGCCATGAAAGATCATATAAAATATAATATAATGTAATATAATATCATTAATATAATATAATAATAGTTTCATTTTGACCTAAGATCATCAATTGGTTGAACACTATTGGCGCGATTTCACTTTTCAACAGTAGATGTCAGTAAAAACTAGATCATCTCTCAAATCAAGCATTGCACATTAAAACGGGTTCAAAAAATCACTTGTAGCCTACCATAGACTTGCAGTACATTTAGCTAATTCATTGAGACTTGCTGGTATGCTGTTTTGACTTTTTTTTCTTTTCTGCCCAGAACACCTTAGCTACAGCGTTGAAACCACTCAACATCAGTTTTAACGTGTTCTGGTGAAGTTCTAAGGCCAAACTCCATGCAGCGTCTAGACCAGGGTTGTCTAAACTCGGTCCTGGAGGGCCTGTGTCCTGCAGAGTTCAGCTCCAACTTGCCTCAACACACCTGCCTGGACATGTCAAGTATACCTGGTAAGATCTTGATTAACTGGTTCAGGTGTGTTTGATCAGGGTTGGAGCTAAACTCTGGAAGACACCGGCCCTCCAGGACCGAGTTTGGAGACCCCTGGTCTAGACTGTGAGTTTTTCACTTGGCAAGCATCACTGACATTTTCTTCAAAAAACGTAAAAATCTATTCCTCTTTCTTTTGGCTGTGAGGCACAAATGCCGCTTTTGACCACACATCCTTAATAAAACCGTATCTGCTGTTAAAAACTTCTCAGAACTTCTCACAAAGGCCCATAGCTTACATGATCTCAATGGTGAGCCCAGTATATTTTTATAACACTGACAAAGCTTCCACTCGTGCTTAACATTCAATAGGATGCAGGATGCACATACAGTGGGTACGGAAAGTATTCAGACCCCCTTAAATTTTTCACTCTTTGTTATATTGCAGCCATTTGCTAAAATCATTTAAGTTAATTTTTTTTCCTCATTAATGTACACACAGCACCCCATATTGACA